>NC_142940.1:28023663-28116163 GCF_046866305.1 Octopus bimaculoides
CCTGATACAAAATACAATGAAAAGACAAGATATCACTGTCTGGCTGTTATGCTTTTAACTTGTTCTCTAAAAGTTTAATCATACCCACATTTTTTCCAGTAAATGCTTGCCATTCTATTTCATGACAAGGTACTTTTCTCCACACCTTTCACAACACATTCAAACAAACCCTGACCGATTCCAAATCAAGTAGTTCCTCTGTGATGATGAAATTTTCGTCAATTCCAAGGACAAAGATAAGTAACTTCGCAGTGTCTTGGCTATCAGTGCTCTTATCCAGTGCCAAAGAAAACCAAACAAAATTTTTACTCAGTGTTCAGCTGTTCTGTTAGTTCGTCACTAATTTAGTCCCTCTTGATAATGAAATGGTTTCGAATTTGCGTCTTGCGTCAGAGCACAGGTCGCTTGCGCAATCTACCAAGCATCAGAAGATGCCTTGTTTTTAGCGAGGTTGTATGCTATCATGAAACTTGCTTCTGTAACACTGTCCTGAAGTGTCGATTGCTTCATAAATATGGTCTGTTGCTTCTTCAGTTTCGTAACACACACTGCAGCTGTATTCTTTCGTTCTTCCTCAGACCTTTCCATACCAAACGTGCCATGTTTTGTTTGGTGGTGTGTTTTAATAGGCGGATACGGGGCTAATTTTCTGTGGTACAAAGGAAGCGAGTCTCGGTTCAAGTTAGCCTTGGCACTAGCAGTTTACCATGACCAGTTTAAGAAAATTTTAGACTTAGAATTTTTTTTTTTTTTTTGCTGAATGCTTCCGGAGACCACAGAAAATTGACCACCCCTGATATATTACATTATTACATATTCAGTTCATATCCACTAGAATTTCTAGAGTTACAATTGCGAATATTACTACTTAAAAGTTTCTGCAAAGACACACATAGATATGCATACACACACACACACACATACATACATATATATATATATATATATATATATATATATATATATATATATATATATATATATATATATATATATATATATATATATACGACAGACTTCTTTCAGTTTCCTACCAAATCCACTCGCAAAACTCTAGTCGGCCCGAGGCGATAGTAGAAGACACTCGCCCAGTGAAACTGAACTCGAAACCATGTGGTTAGGCAACAAGCTCCTTGCCTCACAGCTACGCCTGTATATGTACACACACACACACACACACACACAGGCATACACACACATACACACGCACACACTCATACACACATGTATGACTTTATTGTTTCCTCCCAGAGGCTGTAGTCACGCACTGAGAGTCACCATTGGCTTGATTTTTGTCTTTTTCATTTCATTTCATTTACACGGCCCTCATTTGTTTTGTTTTTGTTGTTTTGACGTAATGCTGATTCGTATGCTACCTCAAATAAAAATTTGTCTGTTTTTAATGAATCCATATCTAAGCCCTATATTGAAAAGCTGTTCCACCTTAATATTTAAGATATTATAGTAATGGATCTTTACTCTATACGGAGAGGTTGGGACCTTTGTTATTTTGGTACTACTTTATTACTATGTAGTAATGTCCATTACTACTTTATTACTATGTAGTGATGTCCATTCCAGATCCTCCTGGATTTTCCATATATACATTCTGCATATCTATCTACTGTTTGTTCTAGGGAGTCTCAATGCTTTTGGCCTCACCCAGTTGCACTTAGGCAATTTTTTTCGTATAATAGCGCTAGATTACATTAAGGTCTGCTGTTAGTTTCTTGCTAAGGGTGACCAGAATTAGGAACAGTAATCCAGATGACTGAGAACAAATGTCTTCTACAGAATCAACATGGTTTTCTTTATCTTGCTTTGAATGATATTAGAATCCGACCAGCCACTCGTCGTCACAATGTTATTAATATTCACGTGAAATGAGACTTCACTATTCATGTGGACTTTCGGATTACACACTGGTTGCAACTCCAGGATTATAAGTCGCCTTATTTCCGTATATTCTGATTGCTATTTGTTTGTGTGCTGATAGTGAAGCACTTAAAGATTTTCAGCATTGAACTACATTTTATTTTCTTCAGCCCACTTGTATATTGCATGCTAATCTAACAGTTGTATGTTAGCATCAAGATTCTTCACTTTTTGTGATATTTTGGATTGTCAGATGGATGACTGATGACTGAGCGCCACCACAAACAGTAGTGTCCCCAGTTCAGCTCTCTGGAGAACTCCACTTAGAATTGATGTCTCTTGGAAGTAACACATTTGGCTGAAATGACTTAATTCTTACCTTTTAAAAAGTATGCATGGAAGTGAGAAGATGAGAGTATGTGTTAGTGTGAGGCAAAAGAGGAGGCAAGTAGAAGGCTAATCAAAACTCTACACAATTTTCCGTTTAAAAAAGACAGACTTGAACACACATGTTCATGCACACACTGGCTTATGAAAACACATTCACACTCACTCACACACACACACACACACACACACACACACACACACACGTATTCTTACACATATTCCTCTTCTCTTAACCACTCCCACTTTCCTTGCTAACTCACACACACTTACAAAGACATACAGAAGCACACGCACGGGCCTGCACCTACACTTTCTTCCATTTCCTTTAATTCTTACTGCTTTTTTCCTATACTCTTCCATCTAAAGAAATTTCCATTTCCGCCTTGTGTGCCTCTATGTGCTTTTACCATACTCGTCTACGCCACGCACTCCAACTCAACTCTCTTCGGTAGATTTTTCCCGATTTTCTTCCTTACAGAATTTACCACTTATTTTAATACTCAGGATTTGCTATCAGCTGTATAATTTAATTTTTTTCTTTTTTCTATCTTTCGTTACAAACGTTTATACCCATACACGTACTCACACATCTCTCTCTCTCTCTCTCTCTCTCTCTCTCTCTCTCTATCAGTTCCTCACCATACTATGAACATTCTTGCCTCCCCGGACTTTGCATGAGTTGTATAACCTCACCAGTTCATCAATGTTGTATTGTGTTGCTTTTGAATTTCTTCTCTCGCATAACTTGTATTCTTTCATATGAATGTAATTTTATGATTTATTTTTCTCCAACTTTTCTTTTACTTCTCTTGCTTCTTTTCTTTCCAGTTCTCCTACATTTCCTATATTTTGTACTTGTTCAGTTTTCCTTTTTTTCTCCCTTCCTTACACCTTACACTTCAACTTGTTCATGTTCTGGATTACACCCCTTTCTTCCTCCACATGCCCCTGGTTCTCTTCTCTCGTAGGACATAAAACACAAAAAAAGATTTTTCTTTAATTGTTTTATTGTAATTATTCTTTCTCAATTTTATCTCTCGTTCTTCTCTCCCCACCTTTTCCCTCACATTCGTTCCCTTGTTCATGCCTTCCTTCCATGTAATAGCGTCTCACACCAACAGCATTTCTCTTGCCTTCATTTACACCTCTCTCTCAACCCCGCTCCACCTCTTCATTTCTATGCTCCACCCCCCACACAATAAGATAACATACCAACACCTCAAAACCTTACTAACCTACGCCACTATACCTCCACTTTTGTACACCTATGCACACAGAAATCCCTCAATTCACACACATTACTCCCTCCGTTTACCCATTTCAAAACAACACAGGTACACTCCTATACCTACACACACACTCGCCTTTTATCACCTACCCACAGATCCACATTTCCGCGTGACTCCTATCCACTCATCCGTTTATTCACTTTTTTCTTTCTTTTCTTCTTAATCACATTTCACTTTCTCACCCCCTACGCTTTTCTTTTGATGGATGATTAACGTTCGAAATGATACGTAACTTTCCCTTCCTTCTTTTAAATGTCAAATAATAGTTTCTAAAACTTTCTCTTTCCTGTGTTTCAATTCTTTTCATTTTGTCTTTCTTCAACACATTCTTTTTGTAACAATGGCTCTGACTAAGGTGTCATTTATTTTCTTAGGCCCTACAATTTACCTTAATTGATCAATAGACCAATTGAGTAAACCTATCTATAATGACTACTGGAAACTGCTTTGTTATAATAAAGGAATTACATGTAATGAACATTATTTTAACTTGTATCTTTCATACACACACACACACACACACACACACACACACACACACACACACACACACACACACACACACATATATATATATATATATATATATATATATATATATGTATTTATACTGATTATATGTATATACATATATATACATACATATATATATATATATATGTATTTATACTGATTATATGTATATACATATATATACATACATATATATATATATATATATATATATATATATATATATATACATACATATACATACATATATATATATATATATATATATATATATATATATATATATATATATATATATATATATATATATATATATATATATAAATCAAAATAAGCAACAAGGATATCCAGAGGTAATACAGTACGATCGTTTCATGCAACTCCATTTAATTGAACAATGTAATTATTACAACAATTTAAAATGCAGAGCAATCCTCAGCTGCACAAAGACATAGAATTTAATTAAATTAGAACAGATAGACACATTATTATAACTATACCTAAAATCTCCAAGGAGTTAAAGAGAAAGACAAAGAACATTTTGCTTCAGCTACACCATAGAAGCTAATAAATAAACTACCAAGAAGTCTCTACCTGCCACTGATTTTATTTGTTTTTTTTTAGTTCTAATGTATAGACTAGCTCATCAAACCTTATATATCTAAAGCTTAAGAGAATATAGGGCATTATCTGTTAGGGGTAGGGGTGATAGAGTAGACAGAAATCATGGTTGATGAAGTCATAAAATCCTGAGGTTTGGTGACAACTAAGGGGGGTGTCTCCCACTAGCAGACCATTGATAATGAAACAGGGGAAGTCTTATCATGTAGTACTATAGTTAAATGTTTTAAAACAATGTTGCTGTATTGTGTACAGATACAGTTTATGGCTATTCATAGGGTTATTAATAAGAATATATCAACAAAAGGATAGACATTTATGGATATTTTTGGGGCATATAGCAAACTTTTACCACAATAGAGGGAGGAAAAGAAAAAATATTCAGAAATAGTTTATCATACTTTCTCTATAAATCTTCTCTATTGGTGTTAATAAGCTAAATATACTTTACCATAGCATTAGTAATTAAGCAACTTTATTGCTATGGTATCCTGCCCTAGTTGATTATTTTATTTCATTTCTTTATATTTAGCCTTTATTTATTCATAGATTAATTAAGCAAATCTTTGTATCTCTAATATTTCATACTTAGCGTATATAAAACTATACTGATATATTTACCACATATATAAAAAAAACTCCTTAGAATATAATTTTATTAATATATAATTAGAATGCTCTTTTATCTCAGTACTCCTTTATTAATATCAGTATATTCCCATTAATCAATATTCATAGATACCATATGAAGAGTTAGTTATTAAGTGTGAAATAATATATATAAATATTAAATATTCAACTATTTCTGAATATTTTTTCTTTTCCTCCCTCTATTGTGGTAAAAGTTTGCTATATGCCCAAAAAATATCCATAAATTTCTATTCTTTTGTTAATATATTCTTATTGATAACCCTATTAATAGCCATGTACACAATACAGCAACATTGTTTTAAAACATTTAACTATAGTACTACATGATAAGACTTCCCCTGTTTCATTATCAATGGTTTGCTAGTGGAAGACACTCCCCCCCCTTAGTTGTCACCAAACCTCAGGATTTTATGACTTCATCAACCATGATTTCTGTCTGCTCTATCACCCTAACCCTAACAGATAATGCCCTTTATTCTCTTAAGCTTTAGATATACAAGGTTTGATGAGCTAGTCTATAAATTAGAACTAAAAAAACAAATAAAATCAGTGGCAGGTAGAGTCTTCTTGGTAGTTTATTTATTAGCTTCTATGGTGTAGCTGAAGCAAAATGTTCTTTGTCTTTCTCTTTAACTCCTTGGAGATTTTAGGTATAGTTATAATAATGTGTCTATCTGTTCTAATTTAATTAAATTCTATGTCTTTGTGCAGCTGAGGATTGCTCTGCTTTTTAAATTGATGTAGTAATTACATTGTTCAATTAAATGGAGTTGCATGAAACGATCGTACTGCATTACCTCTGGATATTCTTGTTGCTTATTTTGATTTTAATCACCTTATTTTGAAATTGTATGGATAATACCGTGCTAAATTCTGGTGCCTAAACTTAAGTACCATATTCACCTGAATCTAAATTTTTGCTGAACTCATCTACCAAACCCTATATATATATATACATATATATATATATATATATATATATATATATATATATATATATATATATATATTCATATATAAACACACATGTATGTATATATATGTATACACACACAATTCCATGCATGACGGTAAGAATAAATGTATTTCAAAGTACCATTATGAGCTAATTTAATTTCCAGGCCTGCTCAAAGACTTGCACAATGTTATCTAAACGCCAGATGCTCCATTGATAATATCAAACCTAATTTAGTTTTATGCGGTAAGAATATCGTTTCTTTCTTTGTCTTTCTCTCTCTCTCCGTATTTTTTTTATTAATTCTTTAATCTTTCGTAATTCCCTTGTTAATTCAGTTTAGTATTGTCCTAGTAATGATAGATACTACTTTACAGAAATCAAACATTATCGGATGAAGTTATTAAGTCCTTGTTTCTGGCTGGGCTTAAGTTCATCGAATACGATATCAATATCAATATTTCAGTTCATTTGCAGTGATTTCGATTCTCTTTTTTATGTTCAAACATTTTCGGAAGATTATATAATTTATCTAGTTTTTTAGGTAAATTTCATCAATGTGCACGTGACAGAAAATATTCTTACTTTATATTGCTAATTACCTAATTACTGCCTTGTTTATTTGACACAAGGTATTTATAAACTGGTACCTGCATCATACTGACATATCAGTGTTTTAAGTTCTAGGGTGAAATCTGAAAATTGTCCTGAAAACGTTAAATACCTAAATGACAGTATACAGTATTTATAAGCAATATTAATGTGAATTAAATTAAATTATAAATAGAAATTATTCAGAAATATATATAAAGGGAAAAGTATTTTAGCAAAACAACCTCAATATGTATATGTATTGAATATCCGTTCATATTCTGTTGTAGCTTGTGAAGAAGTATGCAGAACTGAGATCTCGGCCATTGTTTCAGTAGCAAATGCCTCTATTGATATACTGTGCAAGTAAGTGATGATAAATTATTGGAAAGAATTTCCGTCCAATCCGTTCTTTGCAGCATCTTGGGTACCTTACAAATGTTTATCAATGATCTTGCTTCAGTTTTTCAGGTACTTGCTTCGAATTTTGTGATTCTGATTCTAAGTTAAATGTCTAGAGTCTACCATTTCCTTGCTTCTGCATTGATTAATCACCATTTTTCTTATGTGATGCAGTATGCTAAATTTTGTACAGGAGTACTATAGTCTTTTGAATTAACACAAGTATATCACTGGTACTTAATTTTATATCACCCCCGATAAATGTTAAATTCAAACCTTTCGATGTTTGGAGAGTAGAACAAATCTAACCAACGTAAGTCTGGTGCTTTACTTTCGGTTATATTAAGCCACGGCCCATCATGAATTAAATGAAAAGCTTATTAATTGAATAAAAAAACGTGATATGGTCTACTCAACTATTTAATTTTCTTTTAAATTTGCAGTAATTATCGCAAGTATGGCAACTGTCTGAAAAGGTATGGTTGCACAAAACGAGACTTGAGCTTGGCGAATATCAAGAGACTGGATGAATGTAAGTATTACATGGTGTAAATAAACAAATACATACATATAACAGAAGAACAATGTAGAACAATTCAAGGATTAACTTGAATTGCAGGCAAATACGTTTCGTGTTTTACAATCTGTTTAGCACAACACATTGTTGGATGAGTGGAAAGAGGTTAACTACATTAAATGTCTGTGCATATTCATATTTTACATTAATATTTTACAAGTATAACTGTTTGGCTGAGAAGTTCACATTGAAACCTCGGATCCATGAACATTTACTTTAAGCCCAGTCTGACCAATGCCTTGAAAATGAATTTGCTTGGCAAAAAATGCGTAGAAGCCCGTCCTATATGTGTGTGTCTCTCCATGCGTGTCTTTATATTTGTACTTATACCATTTAACAAACACTGTTCGCTCTTTTACGCACCCGTAACTTAGCAGTCGGCAAAAGAGTCAATAAAGTAAGAAATAAATTAGTACTGTAGTCGATTTGTTTAACCAAACCCTTCATGATGGAGCTCCCGTATGGTCGTAGTCCAATAACGGAAAGAAGTATAGGAAGAAAAGAATAAAATACAGCTTGTACTGTGGAACAGTCCTTTTATAATCTCTCGAATGAACTAATGGAAAATTTAAGATATCGGTTGGTACAAGATCAACTTCAATGACAGGCATTGTGGTGTAATAATTCAGGGTAACAGAGAAGGTGGCAAGCAACACTGAAGGGTGTACTAAATAAAGTATATCAGTACCGATAAGCGAGATGGAAATATAGAGTACTGGAATGGGTTAAACATTGACGATGCTTGGTGTCACTGATGACATATATATATATATATATATATATATATATATATATATATATATATATATATAAATACAGGGTTCGGCAGAAAGCTTGCCCGGATTTCAAAGGTTAATAAAAAACAAACACATGAAGATACAAGAAAAGTCTTTGTGTTTCCACAACAAAATGTACGCTGCTCTGCAACCTAGGTGGGTACTACCTTAAGCAGAAAAAAAAGAGACATTTAATGAACTTTTACCGGTGAGTGTGTTAAATTTTAAGGCACAATAAGAAAATGACTCTCCCCAGACACAACAGTATATATATATATATAGTTTTAGGGAAAATAACCAATTTTCAAGAACTCATCGATGAAAATCCACTATCACATATAGAAAAATTAATAATTAAAACCACAATAAATGAGTATAATATAAAGTAAAGTAAATATCATAAGATAAATATAATAAAAAGATTACACGTGTTTCATAACCAATTTTCAAATAGAAAAGAAATTTAAATCGATTAAAATCAATTGAAATTATCGAAAATAAATTCTATTCAAAAATATAGCTACTCGTCAGATCGTAAGTAGAACTATAATTAGATATATATCTCAACCAACAATAAGTACCAAATGAATTAATATGAAATACTTATTATATAAAGCTAGAAAAATTATTTTAAAAATATCATAATATCAAAATAATAACCATTCACTAATCATCCCTTCATCCATTAAAATAACATGTATATTATATACAAAAAACATCTTACATAAATTATCATTGTTTTAAATTATCATTGTTTTAAATACAAGTTGAACGAAGTTTAAGTTTAAAATAATAATGAAGATAAAATTAGTACATATTTAACCGGTGTAATAGTTAAAGCTATACTATTTAAAGCTAAAGACGTTTATTTAATTATAATTAAAGATCAATTGAATAATAGAAAAATACAAGATTATTTATTTCTACAAACGTAATAATAAAAAATATGAATGAAAAAAAAAAAAATTATGAATGGAAAAATTATGAATGAAAAAATTAGGAAAGAAAAAATTATTAAGAATAAAAGAATAAACTTTATATATAAATACAAAGTTTTGATTTAAAAAAAAAACTTTAACGATATTATAAACTATAAAGATTAATAATTAATCAAATATTATTAATCAAAAATAATCGAAAATATATCAACACTATTCAAATCGAAGTTCTAATGTTATGTTGAAATGAAACTATAACTTCTAAATAATTTAGTGTTAAATAAGTTATCTAATAAAAATAATCTATAAAGAACGAAATGAATAGTATAAAAACAAGAATACATATTATTTTCAAATAGTAGAAAATTTTTAGCAAAGTGAAAACAGTACTTATCCAAATTTTTCCATAATTCAAACTGAAAACTAAGACGTTATCTAATAGCTATAGCGTTTTAAGCAAGAGTTCGCGCGAAAATACTACGTTAAAATAGAGAATAGAATACGAAAGCATGAATGAAATAATAATACTTAAATAAATGAATGAAAAATTTAAAATTTATATAACTAACAACATAAAAAGAACAAAAAAACTATAGTTATCTTATAAAACATATTAATAAATATTAAATTCTAATATATAATAAATAAATAATAATACTAATAGTCGTAAATTAAATAATATTATGAAATAAACTAAAATACTACTATTGATTTAGTCTAATCAAAATCGTAGTGTCATTGTAATATAAAACCTTAAACTTAGTAAAATATTAACCTACCAATTAAAACAAAATATAGCTACTAGAATAATTAAATAGATACCCCAACACACACCCTAATACATACATACATATATATATATACATACATATATATACATATATATATATATATATATATACATATATACATATATATATACATATACATATATATATATATATATACTTACATACATATACAAATATACATACTTATATATAAAAAACATATAAACATATATACATACGAATATACAAAACAATATACATATATACACACAACATACACACATATATACACATAAACACTAATAAAAGCATATACATAAATAAAAACATACATACACATATATACATAAATACACACATATATATAAATACATATAATACATATAGACCAAAACATACACACTACCATATATATATATATACATAAATATATATCTACACATACACACATGTACCTACCAAAACATACATATAAAAACAAATACACTCATACAGACATATAATAAATAAATAATAATATATATAAGTACACACTCACCCTCCCATGCTCTCAAATATACATATTATATAGATACACATATACAGACACATATACATACATATAAAATACACATATATACACAGAAAAAACATGCATATACATATACATATATACATATACATATATACATATATATATACATATATATATACACATACACATAAAAATATATATATACACTTATATATATACCTACTAATTTATATAGACAAATTACACACACTCACATATATACTTATACCCATATATATACATATATATACACATTTACATAAGTACATACATAAATATACATATACATATACACAAAAATACTCATAACTATATATATAAAAAAATATACAAAATATACACACAAATAAAAATTCACTCAAATAAATATATAAATAAGGAATATTCTAAAACAAAACTACACTCACGCACTCACTCACACGCACAATATATATAAATATACATCTATACTCACAAATATATATCTTTATACATACATGTAAATACAAATATACACTCAATATACACAAACATATATATTAAAAAAAAAATTTTTTAATAAAAAAAAACACATATATATATACACTTAAACCTATATAAATACATACGTAAACATATATACATACACCTAAAATATACAAACGTACTAACGCATATAGACTAAAACACACACACTCATATATATATACATATACATGCATATACACATACCCATATAAACAAAATAAATAAAAAATCATTAGCTAAAGTTTTTATATAAATAAAGTAGTTTATGTCTACATTTTATTTTTCGTCCATCAAAAGAATTAAGTAAATTATTATCCTTATGAAATAATATCTCTTTAAATTCATTATTACATAAATTACAAAAGCTGTTACCTATATGATAGGATTTAGCTTTACAAACTATCTCCCATTTTAAAATATAGTTAATATTTTTAGCTTTAAGTTCCCAAATATATTTACTGAGGCCAGTAGAATTAATTAAATTTCTATTCTTAAATGAGTGCATATGTTGAGCTACTCTTAATTTAATTTTATTAGAAGTCGAACCTATATAAATCTTATTTAAATTATAACCATTATGTTTATTTTCATTCAATAATTTCACTATACATTTATATACTACATCTTTCAAATTACATTTATTATTAAAATTACATTTAGTTTTATCTAAACATGTACAATTAATTATATCCTGGTCAACATTATTACTATTAAAATTAATATTAGAATAATTATTAAATTTAAATTTGTAGTACTTATTTAACTTAAATTTATTAAAAGAAGAGATAATATTAGCAACATTATTAGTAGTGGAATAACCTACACCAAAATTATTTTTAGAAAAAATATGATATTTTTTATTATCTCTAAGGAATAAATCAATAACTTTAAAAACTTCATTAATAATGTTAGTTTTAACTTGAACACCGTATGGAATAATTAACCAGAGTTTGTTATAGATATTATTGAATTTATTATTAGTATTATTAAATTTATTATTATCATTAAAAAAATTAAAATAATATTTAAAATTGTTTCCATTAAAATTAAGTTTATGTTTAGGTAATTTATTATAATACCAATTTTTCTTATTATTCTTATTATGACCTAAGAAGACATTATCATGAGTATAAAAGTTACGTTTATTAAAAAGGTCATTATTATTATAATTATTATTACTACAATTATAAAAATATTTCGGATTATTAAAAAAATTTATATTATTAGTATTAGTATATCCCGCTTCTTGCAGGGCTTTATTATAATAAGGTGCATGTTTTTCAAAAATCTCTATATTAGAAGATAGTAAAGATATTCTCTTACCTATAGTAAATGTTAAGGATTTTTTAATTGAGGGTGGGTGATTGCTTTTAGCATGAATGTATTTAATATTTTCATTAATCTTATGGTAAGGTTGGGTATTACCAGTAGATAAATTAAAATTAGCATCTAAATAATTAACGTTATAATACTCATTATAAATAGTAATCTTTAAACCATTACTTTTAAAAAAACTATATATTCTCTTCTTATATAATTCTAGTTGTCTATTAGTGCAATTTTTAGTAAGTAATAAAAGGTCATCCCTATTATAAACCACCCTCCAATTTTAAGTTTTCAAGTTCAAGTTCAGATAATAAATATATACCTACTAAATCAGTTACCTGTGCTGAATCAGGCGCCCCCATTGGTATATCAAAATAATCTCTGGTAACTTTTCTAGCCCACAATTTATTATCATATTTAATCAATGATTTCCTAGCCATTTTAACTACTTTTACTTCATCGTTAGTCATACCTACTTTCTTCATAGCAAAAATTAGGGCCTTATTTAGTACAATTTCATTTATAGAAGAATAATAATTGTCAATATCAATTTGAATAAATTTATACCTATATTTATCATTAATACTATTAAACCAATTTAAAGTATCTACTGTGGAATTCCATAATTTAAGATAATTAATTCCATTTAATTTGTTAATATATTTATCTAAAATTATTTTACTTAATTTACCTAGATCTGACTTACAAGGACAAATAAGCCTAACTTTAGGGTCAGAATAAAAATTACCACCACCACCACATTGTACTCAGGATTATTCAGATATTCAAGACAGACATGAAAGTCGTCATTCATTTCGACGTCTCTTCGGTATTTTCATTAGAGTGAAACAGGGGTGCGTGTTCTCTCCCATTTTGTTTGGTATCGTCATTGCTGTCATGTTGAAGAACGACTAAAGATGTTTATCTCCACACAAGATACATACAGCAAACTATTTAGTCTGTCTCCTCGACTGAAGGCGAAAACCAAAGTTTGTAATGTTCTCATCAGGGACATGCTATTTCCAGTTGGTGCGGAACTGGCTACACTCTTGAAACTACACCACCTCATGAATAGCTTCACAAGGGCATGTCAGGACTTGACCATCAGTCTTAATAAGAGAAACGTGCTGGGCCAAGATATTGAACACTCCTATCATCAACATTAACAATTGTAAAATAGAAGCACTTCGCAAGTGTACAAGCCTTGGCTCCACCATTACGGATAAACTTTCACCGGAGACTGAGATAAACAAGCGTATTGGAAGATTTGCCTCAACACTAGCTAGAGTCATTACGAAACTCTGAGAGAACAGTAAGCTAACTGGACACACCAAGTTTGCAGTTTTCTTAGTACACTACTCTATCGAAATGAGGCCTGCACTATCTACTCCAGATAAGAGTGGTATCTCAATGCATTCCATCTTTGCAGTCTAAGCTGAATTCTGAACATCAACTGGACTGTCTGAGACATCAACTACAAGGTTCTGACTCAAGTATATATATTTCATCTCTTCATCCAACTGCAACAACGACGCATCCGTTGCATATCAGATAAAAGGATTCCAAAAGAATTGGTATGTGGTGAACTGACCTCCGTCAAGCGAATACAATGACGATCCCATGTTTGTCTCAAAATTATTTGCAAGACTCTTTACATGAACGTTGAAAAATGGGAGACATTGCTGATGCTCCTGATGACTAGAGTTTAAAAAGACGAAAGGAGGGACTAAAGATTGCTGAGGCAGAAAATGCAGCACTAACGAAAATATAAGTGGACATCGCCTTAAAGTGTAGTCACTAAGATCGGGTCTGCCGCTCATTTGTTGGTTTATACATTCACAACAATTATAGTTCCGCCAACAAGACCAAAACTCGATTTTCTGGTGCAACCCATGATCTCGCGAAATTAATGGATATTTCTTCCTATGTGTATACAGGGTGCGATGGATAAATTGTCACCATTTATATTTTTAATTTCGCACATACACATTGCTTTGATTTTGTTGACTACATAGTATTGTATGGTCAGTTGGGTCCCGTCTATGAGACAAACAGCACCCCGACGCAATTCACTCTGGCAGAAATTTGGAAACAACATGTTGTACTGCCTGACACGCACCAGAAGCTCCAATACGAACAGATGGTGAACACACAGAACAACCGTTGGCTTGCCGGGTCCTCAAAACATGTACCAAGAGTGATAAAAATCAAACATCCAGTCAACATCATGGTGTTTGGTTTGATCACCAGTGATGGCAACGTTAGGCCTCCATTCATCTTCCCACACAACCTCAGACTCAACACAGAGGCCTACATCAAGTGCCTGGAAGAGATAGAGCTGCCCTGGGTCAAGAGAGTGGCTGCTGGAAGACCTTGTATCTGGCAACAGGATTCTCACCATGCCACACAAGCAGGAGAACCCAGTCATGGCTGTCAGACAATTTCTGCGAACACATCACCCCTAACATCTGGTCACCTAACTCCCCAGACTGCAACCCCCTTGATTATGTGTGGGGCTCAGTTGATCGAGAGACCAACAAAACTCCTTGTAAAACCAAGGATGAACTGAAGGCAAGGATTATGACAGTATTCATCAACTTAAACAATAAGACCGTCCAGACTGTGTGGGTGAAATTTACGTGTAGTTTCAACTTCTTGTAACGGTGTTGGAACGTGAAAAGTGTCATATACCCAATCCATCGGTATTTCTACTCTTGTTGGTTTCTTTTCCATGACGCTTTCCTTAAGTTGATTTCTATGTCTCCTTTCTATTCCATTTCTGCTTCTTACATCATTCTTCCTAATTATGTTACAATTTCTCCTTCTTCTCAGTACTGCTTGCCATTTTTGTTCATTCTTACATATACCTTATTCTAAAGAATTTTGGCATGTTTTTATTAGCACGTATTTTTTTCTTCACTGGTAACAGTTTATCGAATACTGGCTTCACCTTTCTGGCAAACATTAATTCTGCTGGTGAAATTCCTTCTGGCGCACTTGGGTTTGGAGTACTCTGTATTGCCTTAAGTATTGTTGGATCATGACCTCGTCCGTGGTTTCCTTATTAGCTTCTTTTAAAGCTCTACTAAAAGTGTCCACGAAACGTTCGGCCCTTCCATTCGATCTAGGGTGGTATGGTGCTATAGTTTTATGTTCTAACGTAAACATCTCACAGAATCTTTTAAACTCACAGAATACAAACTGTGTTCCGTTATCAGAGACATTTATATCCGGTACACCAAATCTTATGAACAGCTCGTGTAAGAAATTTATTACCGTATATGAGGTTCATCGTTTACATCTCGCGACCTCAGGCCATTTTGTGTAGCTGTCCACTACTATTAAGTAATAATATCCATTAACCGGGCCTGCTAAATCGATGTGCAATCGGGACCATGATATTTTCACTTCCGGCCAAGGTTCACATTTTGTAGTCGATGATTTCGCTGCTAGCGCACATCCTCTGCAGCCTTTTACTAGACTTTCAATTTCCTTGTCGATGATTAGCCAGTATCCGAAACTTCACATCACCGTTTTCATTCTAGATTTTCCTGGGTGTCCGACATAGAACTCTTTTAATATTCTCTTGTGTAATGTTTGTGGTATGACCACCCTATGGGGGTAAATTAGTACACCATCACATATAGAGTACGCACTCACATATTAGCTGTTCTTTGCATCAGACCTTTCTTTATTTCCTTCTGTCGACCAGTTTTCTTTTTGTCTAATTTAATAAATTTGTTTTTTCTCACATTTCTTTGTATTTCTTCCAAAGTTACTGGTAGTTCACGCACAATGTTCCACATCACTATTTTTTTGTTTCAGTTCATCAACCTCGTTCGATCATTTGACTGTAAAGGGTTACGCTATTGCACAATGCGCTTATGGATGTATCCCATAAATTAAATTTCTTCATACATTCGGTGCCATATAAGTTCATGGATTTTTCAACACAAACATTCACTTTTTTTATTCGACCTTTGAACATTATATTACGAATGCGTTTGCCCGTGAAATATAATTTTCTTCCCGTAACACCGTGCGCTATTTTGTTTAAACTACACAATTTTGGCTTACCCATTCGTTCCCATGTTTTCTCATTTATGATTGTGATATCACTTCCCGTGTCTAATTGCAATATAACACTAGTGTTTTCAATTCTCACATTCATGAATTTTCTGTTTGTTGCAGTCACAACTTTTCCCGCTGACAAACTATTTATTTTTTCTTGTTTGCTCCATTTTCTTATCATTCTAGTTTTGCAGTGCGGTTTTATATGTCCTGTAAACCCGCAGCGAAAACACTTTGCTTTTTTACACGGACAATCTTTTTTCAGGCGCATCCTACCACATGCCATACATGGGTCTACACTCCGATATTTTTTCTGATTTTCCTGCAACATTTTACTTGTCTTCTGACTTTTTTGCACTAGTCTCATGTGGAAACACTCTTTCCGTTGAATTTCTTCCGTATCATGCCTGAATTTTAATATCCTGTTACACTCTTCCGACAGTTTCTGCAATGTCAATTCCTGGTTCATTTCCAGTTTTGATAGAATTTTCGTTCGGATTTCTGCATCCCTTTTATCTGTCAATCCTTGTACAAAAATCAAACAGTTGAAAGAATCTGGAGTAAGCATATCTAGCCTAAATTTCTCATATTCTTTGTTGACTCTGCCTGTGAAAGTAATGATGTCTTTATCTTCACTCTTCTCAATGTTTAAACACTTCCAACTAGTATTAAACAGTGAGCTCTTTCCACTAAACATTTTGCACAAAATGTCAACTGTGTCGGTGAAATTTATGTCACTTTTTTGGCAATATGAAGTTACTATACTTCTCATGCTCTGTTGTCGCTAGTTTTTTTTTAACACCAAATGAGTTTCATTTCGTCCGTCCAATCCTGACATACTTTTTCAAAAATTTGTCGAAATCTTCGAAAGTAAACCTCGAAGGTTACTCCTTCTTGGGGGTCATATTTAAATTCGTTTATGGAATTTGCTACATGGTCAGGTGAAAATGTATGAACCTCATTAGTTGCTGCTGCAATCCTTGTTGTTGTTCTCGTTGTTCCTTGAGTTGTTGTTGTTGCTGCTGTTTTACGATTTTGGTAAGTTTGCACAACTAGATTTTTGTTTCTTTTTTGTCGAAGTATTTGATTGTCCACGTGAATTAGTTTAAACTCTCCGCGTGAATGTTTTTTTCATTCTGCGCAAATTTGTTTTTCCTCGCTGATTGTCGCTGTGACAGACACTGCTATATTCCGAAGTCGTCGATAGAATGTTTCTATCTGCCACTGTACGACTCCCTCAGAAAGCTGGATCGTTATAACGTCTATTCAGTATCACAGTATAATTACTATATCAGCACAGACACGACTATCAACACAGTCTACACGTACTCTCGATCTTCTGACCAGCTACTGGTCTATTTATAATGGCTGTGTACTACTACATGTTACCGGGAGGGGTGTACGGTTTCACTATAAACAGCATGTAAGCCTTTTGCAGCTAAGAAAAACAAACTGATATATATCGACTTAAAATTTTTTACCACTGATATTCTTTCTATTTTGCAGGTCCCTGTTTCGAATACTGTGATTCTGGTTCCAGATTAGCAGGGTTTTTAAGTCAACCATTTTTTCCCATATTCTTCCTACTAACTGTTTATATCCTACCAATATACTAATGTTTATTAATGTTCATCTAACAGCATATAAATTTATCTATTTTCTTTTAAATAACTAATACAATAAGTAAATTGATCATGCTTCATCAATCTAAATCAATGGTTCCTAATCTTTAAATAGTATAGCTTTAACTATTACACCGGTTAAATATGTACTAATTTTATCGACATTGAATAGTAAATAGAGCTCTGTCATTGCCATATTCGTGGTGTATGCTTAATTGTTTTATCCCATTACGAGTATTATAAAATATCTGCTCGGTTTTAAGAAAACGCTTTGATTTGTTATCTACTAGCCATCATGAAGTTTAGGGTTTTCCTACTATCATTTAAATCATCATCATATATAAATTCAAATTACGATAAACGTAAACAAACAAACGAAGTTTGCTTTTAGAAGCGTTGAGATGTCTTAGAAAGTTAAAGAAGTGATTTTAAATTCTCAAACGCAGGATAATGCTAATAATATAGCCTGAAAAGGATAAACTACCCCTATTTTGCAGGCTATATTATTAGCATTATCCTGCGTTTGAGAATTTAAAATCACTTCTTTAACATCATATATATAATTATATACGCAATCCATCGTATAAATGTAGATTTATGAACAATGCATATCAATTTAATTTCCAGTAAAAGAAACTTGTGCATTAATCTTCTCTGATCTGATTTCACACGATTTTCTCGATATTTTAGAATAATATGAAAAGCTATGTCATAAACTTCGTGCCCTTTACCAGGTAGATAACCTCGTTCATTAAGTGAATTTGTATTAAATAAGAATCGAAATGAAAGTTCCGCCTGAAAACCATTTTTTCTTTTTTTTTTTTGCTTACCGAGCAGTAAACCCAGAAAAATTATTTAATGTTTTATCATGAGATAAGCTTCTGTTATGGTCAGGTTGTGATTCTTTATTTATATTCCTTTTCACTGATATCCCACGTGAGAATTTATCTCAGTACTCTCATTTTTAAATTCCCCTAAAATGTAAGGATTTCTATGTGGCCAGTAGAAATTCAGTATTAAGATATAAGGTAGCAAGCGTTATAGAGAAGTAAATACCCAGTAAGACGAGTCTCGGGCGTCTTTTTTCATTAATCTTTTATGCCTTATATCTCTGTTCTGCTTTCGAAAAGAAGAATGAGCATCATATGCTGTTACATTTTCAGGTAAAACTTTTTATAAATGTATAAAATAAAAAATCCCTTATAACCGGCATAATTTTATAAAAGCGTTATTAAATCTGGTTTATTTGATAAATTGCCATTATATTTTGAATGGAGTTTGTGTTGTTTTCATTAGAAATAATGAATATCGCTTTAATCGGTGTGAATTTGAATTACTGGAGATCCCGTTGGTTCTTTTGGGATCTCTTGAAGAAAATATGCATGCATTTGTACTAACGATACTAGTTATTTATATAGTGTTCCCTCAGCGTAAAATGATGTGTTATATATACCTATAATACTTATTTACAAATAAGTGAAACAGCACACATTACAGCAACCTATCTAGTTGTAAATGTGTACTACAGTGTAGTGCAGTTGACTGCCATGAGCAGTGATATCTATGTACCACTTTGTTGTCCGTCTGTAATGCTTAGTTCAAATTTCATACAGTAAGGTTACAGTAGGTGTAAGGTGCGACCAAGACAAGCAGGCATAAACAAATGAATATAGAAATATAATTCTATCCAAGGGATGATATCAAAGCAAACACCTGTACAAATGTTTGTATGCTACATTACATTCCATATAATTAAGATGTCACCAATTAAAGATGAATTTGACAACAAAAGTGTTTTTGAGAACGTTTTGGTAGCAGTTAGTATAGCTTAGAATTTCACTTTTGGTATTTGAGTTTCGTACTGTAGACTAGAAGAATTCATGTGTGTCAAACGATGGCTGCTATTTCCATTAGGTTGACTCCAACATCATATATTCGGACATTATTTCACTCCTGTTCATTCATGAGCCCAAAATATCGATACTTTGAAAGGGATGTCATCCATTAAAAAAAATTGAGTTAATGATTGGTGTCTTCATCACAATGTGTGTGTGTGTGTGTGTGTGTGTGTGTGTGTGTGTGTGTGTGCGCGCGTGTGTGTGCGTGTGTGTGTGTGTGAATTACATCTTGATGTAAGAGAGATTTTAGCTTTTCTAAGAACACACAAAATACACTTTCATATATTTCTTAATGGTACAGTCAAGTAAAAGTTTTCAAAAATGCTTTTCTCACACTTCTGCGACCTGCTCAGTGACAATTCAGTTGTATAATCGTACAAATCCAAAGAAAGAAATAAAAACAAACTCAACATAGTCGATTATATTTCGTTCTTCTTTAATACTTCAAGCATTAATATTTTAAAATCTGGGAAACTTGTTTCCTATCATTCTCGTATCAATCCACTGTAGCTGAAATCTGAAATATAATATATAGAATAACAGAATATTTAGTATATCAGTAACATGCTCACGTAGAGACATACTCGCAGATACACGAATACATGCGTCATTATGCATGCTTATATACAAATATATTCATGGTAACATCTAAACATACAAAGCACATATTAAAAGTGTAGATATGGTTTCCTATAGAGAAACATATTTTTAGAGACATTATTCTGTTATTCTAAACTTTGATCTTGCATAAAGAAGGATCAAATATTGTTTCACATGGCTAACCTTGTGGTCGGAAGATATCGATATAAATACTAAACTATCCTACCTATTTATAGCGGTATAAACAAAACATACACACGCTATCTGTAAAATAGAAATCAGAAGAGGAAGTCATACTTCTTGTGATATACACACACTCACTCACACACACACACGCACGCACACACCCACACACACCCACACACATACACACACCACATATCTATCTGTGTGTGTATGTGTGTGTGAGTGTGTGCGTGTGTGTGTGCGCGTGTGTGTGTAATGTACTGTTCCGTGATAGAATAATCAACCAAAATTGTACGCTCTCTGGTGAGAGATAAATATTATTTATTTAAAAGACACAATACATATCTTCAAGTGCTACTAATAGTTTCATATATTGAGAAATATCTCAAACATAATCATCAGGCACAAACCACATATCATAACGAACTAAAAAGATTGAATAAGAAACGCATAAAGGCTGAGAAGGCTTCTCAGCTTTAGAAAACGCGGAAGGTTAAAAAAACAGAAAAAGAAAAATTAAAAACTAAAATGTAAAACGTAGACCTTAAATTATAAGGCTGGAAAGATATCAACAAGTTAGGTATATGCGGAATTTTCCAATTCTTCATAATATATTCATACATACGTTTGCAACCGCTGAAAATTTCAGACCTGAACTTCAGTAGAGAGTTAGGGATCTTAGACCTGAAAAGGATTTTGTGGTCTTTCAGCTAAACATAGCCTACATTTATTTGATCCATTAACATAAGGCGTGAATTTCTCAATTATTTTCCACTTAATCACATGCGGTATTTCGCTAGCTTTCAAACTCCATACATGGCTCGCCAGCTTATTAGCTTCGTTTCTGTCCTTATGTCGGGAGGAGGCTATATGATTGGCATAGAAATTTTTAAATTCTCTATCACATAATCATCCAATATAGGTCTTCTTATCTACTGTATTATCATTTAGCGTTGCAGTAACTTCTGTCTCATACATGACAGATTTAATCATACATTGTTATCAAATGGGCAGGTTTCTGGGTCGCGACAGTTACAACTGGATTTAGACCCTTGGTATTGATCTCGTGCAAGGATACTGTTCATATACAGCTAGAAACAGGATTCTCTCCATTTGAGTAGTTGTGATTCAAACCACATAGTTTCCATAAACAAACCAAATTAGTTGAGTGGGGATTATAACTGTATATACTAGCTAATTCTATTTAGAACATAAATTCTTTAAAACAAAATTTTCCAAGTTCAACAACCCGTGAACAAAAAAACAAAATAAGGAAAAGAGGCAAAGGGAAAAAGAAACGAACACCAAGCTAATTGCAAACAAAACCGCAAGCAATTTAAAAAAATTAAAAATTAATTAAAAAAATAATTACATGCAGGAAAATCTAATCTTAGTTTGAAGGTAACGATGAGTACATTTTGGCCCTATTGAACCTCATCAGCACTTTCAAACCTACTTACTTTGATCAGTTGCTAATAGTTTCAATCAAAACTCCTGTGAGTCAACATGGGATCCCGTGAGAACAATGTAAACTTCTTTTGATTAAGGTATCTTTAGCTCGACGAGTAGCTAGCGGATTACCCGTCGCTTGGATCATTACTATTTCAAATGTTCTGCTAGCTATGAAACATATGTAGCCCGGATTCTATCTATCCCATTCCCTAATTTTGGATTCCTATTCACATACACAGTAACCCCTGCTGCTAACCGTAAGCTATAAAACAATTTTTTTCAGCTTATCGAACAAGAAAAATTTACGACCACTATTGTTTCTGAAAGTTGTTTTTTATACCTACTACGGACTGCTCAACGCTTACTACCGTACAACACCTTGATCCTTGAATTTTACCTTTATATATATACATCTATGAAATTAAATTTAACTATGTTAAAGAGGAAATATTGTTCTGTCACCCTATGGACAGTTGTACTACAGGTGCAGCTATTTTTCGTGATGTGTCAAACTTCCTTCAGGATTTCCAACTTTCGTGGGATTCGCTAGTAGAGGTGTGCACTTAAGGAGCTCAAACCATGTTTGGTCTGCAGTCTAGATTCATTACTACGGTGAAAGAAAAAAATCATCTGTTGTAGGTACACACTGCATACTTCATCATGAAGCCTTAGCATCCAGAACCTTGGCTACTGAAATGAGAAAGGTCTTGAACGTAGTTATCAAAGGTGTCAGCTTTGTTAAAGGTGGAGCCTTAAACAGTCGTCTTTTCAAACTGATATGTAAAGATATGGAATTTGAACATGAAGCATTGCTTTTTCACTTGAACGTGCGATGATTATCAAAGGGGAAATGCTTGGAAGGCTTTATGAACTACGAGAAGAAGTAGTAATATTTCTAGATTTGCAGCGGAAGGTAGATCTCCAAGACAAGTTCCAGTCTGCAGGCTTTCAGTTTTCTCAAGCTTACCTGGTGGACATCTTCGAAGCGTTGAATGCTCTCGACATTAAACTACAAACTACAAGAAAAAAACATCTTGGCCAAACTCGACCTCTGGAAATGTCGAATTCAGCAGGGAAATACAGCCAATTTTAGTTACTTGGATTCGGCTCTCATTCACGGTAACCTTGATTCTGAGTTAAAAGAAACAAATAATCACTCATCTAACTTACTTGAAAACAGAACTCATCAGATACTTCCCAGATATAGATGAAAAGCGTAAAGCTTTTCATCTGTAGCGAGGCACAAAGAAGCCAGCGTCATTTTGAAACAGCGAGATCTCGTCTGCAACCATTGCCATACGAGAGACAAAAACGAGATCTTGCCTGTAACCATTATTTAAGGAAAAGATAACATTTTCCCTCTCACTCTTCTCACGCTAACTCCGAGCAAGACTTCGAAGGCAGGAGCTCATAGCGGACATTTGTGAATAAACGGTCATTGAATTTACTCCGCCTGAGAACTTCATTCTTCGTATTTCCAGCTCCTTGAATCAACAGGATAATTATAATGGAAGAAGAAGATACCCCAAAAATATCTTAAAATATCAGCGGCCGAAAGCTTCTATCGATGTTAAAATGGCTCACCCGAACGAAGAACTGAGTTTCTAAATGCAGCAACGAGAGGACATATTTCAAGAATGCCGGCCATCAACTTTACAGCCTGAGTTTGAATAAGAAAGTTTCGCCATCGTTACAATTCCTAAAAGAATGAGCTTCACACCTTATCTTCCAGTTGTTGAATGTTGTAGATATTCCCACTAGCCAGTCGCTTCTCTGTGCCGCGCCTTGTGTCTTTCTATGTTCGTGTGTTCGCTCTATCTCAAAACAGAAGAGCTGTACAAACTTACACACACAGAAGAGAAGAACCGCAAATTCGTCTCGTTTTCCCCCGAGGTACCACGCTCTGAAGACGAAGTAAACAAACGACGCTATGTTGAGAAATGACGAAAACTGCTAGGGACTAGCCGGTAAACTTGTAATGACGAGATTGTTTTCTACTGTTTCGTTTTCGCCATTTTTCCAGTTGAAGCTTACAGCCATCGTTCCCGTCTACCGCCATGTTCCGACGCCTCACATGTTGTCAGAGACAGAAAACCCCCCAATTCGCCCGCCAATTTCTGACGCCATCTTGAAAAAAATGAGGGAACAAATATTTTTTTCAGCAGACTGTAATACAGGTTTGGCAACTAAAAAGAAAAAAAAAAGAAAAGAAATTTTTTTTTTCTTTCTGCACACAGTACAAAAAAGTCAAAAATTTTGTTAAGAAAATTTTTTCTGCACATACGTTTATTATTCCAACAACACTTTTGTCGGTTCTTTGGTCCTTTCTCTGTGAGAGTTTTGTACAATCCCATACGTTTTTTCCTTTTTCCTTTCTTTCCTCTGTAAAAGATGAGTCTTCCCAACTTGCCCGCATACTCTGGTGGCGTCACACTTTGGTTTCTTCAATTGAATGCATATTTTTCCGCCCATGCTGTGTCTCACCAATAGCAACTGAACCTTTTGTATTGTAGAATGCCTTCACCTCTTGCACGCTCAGTGAAAGAGCTCAACACCGACCCACATCTGGATACGACTTACGCGTCCGTCAAATCCGAGATTCTCCGTCGGAACACACAATCCGCGGAGAGTAAATTCCGGACACTGATGCCGGATGAACACCTAGGAGACAGGACACCATCTGAGTTTCTTCGTCGGTTGCGAGAACTTTGCGACACCGCCAAGGAAATTGTTTTTCTCTCGTTTACTGCCGAATGCCCAATCGATACTTGCCACAACGGTCGACTCCAATTCGCTCGATCAGATAGTCACCATGGCGGACAAGCTCATAGAGTTTACTGTGCAGCCCGCACCTCATCTTACCTGCTCGGACTTCCCCTATTATAAAGTCTCCAGCCACGTCACATGACGACATTTTGGAGAGTTGATGCATTAACACGTCGCATGGACACATTGTGGCGAGAACACGTCAGTTTTCGTCGTCCTCGCAGCAGAAGCCGTTCTAAGCCATAGTCGTCTAGTTCTGCTCCAACGGTTTCCAATCTCTGCTGGTACAATGCCAGATTTAAGGACAAAGCCCGTCGATGCATCCAGCCCTGTTCGTTCAAGCTGTCGGGAAACTAGTTGCGGAAGATTTGGGCACGTCAATTTCTTCCCGCAATTTTTCATCTCATCGTGCATTCTTTGTTAAGGACCGTGTGTCTAACGAATCGTTCATGGTTGACCCTGGATCCAGTTGTTCTATTTGGCCTTTGCGTCTTACTTCAGACAAACCGAAGCAATCTGCCATTAACCTGCACGTGGTGACTCTATCCCCGATAAAAACTCATAAACCTATATCTCAACCTTCGAAGGGATTTTAGGTGGGTTTTTGTTATAGCAGATCTACCATTCACATTCTGTGCGCGGACTTCTTAAACCACTTTCACTTGTTAGTAGATGTCAGGCGACAGAGACTTGTGAACGATTCTACGTCTTTCTTTTCGCCTTCAGCCCGTCATTTTTTGTCACCACTGCTGGAGATCAGTTCCACTCTCTTTTGGCTTCTTCACCAGAGCTGGTAGATCCGACTTTCATTCAGTCAAAGTTACACTCTCGACTCGCCATTATATTAATACTTTTGGACCACCCGTTTGTTCACGTCCACGGCGACTCGCCCCTAATCGGCTGAAAAAGGCTCGATCTGAGTTTAAGCATATGCTTCAACTCGGCCTTATTCGCCCCTCCACTAGCCCTTGGGCATCTCCTATTCATTTGGCACGGAAAGGGGATGAGATACGTTTGAATGCGGTCAGTGTTTCCGATCGCAATCCGATAAGGAATCTCCAGGATTTTTCTTCAAACTTGCATAGTTGTACTGTTTTTTCCAAGGTTGACCTCATCTGGGCTTATCATCAAATTCCGATGAACCTTGCCGACATTCCAAAAACTGCCGTTACCACCCCTTTTGGAAGTTTCGAGTTCCTGTTTATGAGCTTCGGTTTGCGGAATGCAATGAGTACATTCCAGAGGTTTATTGACGAAGTTGTCCGTGGACTTGACTGTGTGTTCGCTTACGTGGATGATTTGCTCATAGCTAGCGACACGCGTAAAAATCAACTCCAACACTTATCTCAACTTTTTCAGCGTCTTTGCACCTTCAATGTGCGAATCAACCTCGATAAGTATGTTTTCGGACAGACCTCTCTGGAATTCCTAGGTCATTATGTCGACTCTAATGTTATTCGACCTCTCTCCTCCGAAGTCGATGCAATTCAACGCATCTCTCCTCCCACTTCTTTACGCCAACTGCCTCATTTCTTGGGAATCGTCAACTTTTACAGGAGATTCATACTTAAATGTGCAGACAAGTTACTTCCCTTGACTCAACTATTGAAAGCAAATAAAAAAAAATTCCTATCACTTTATCTGCCAAGACATTATTTTCTTTTGAGTCAATCAAGAAGGAAATAGCTTTTCTTCCTTTGCTCGCACATCCGGTTCCTGATGCTCGTCTCTCCTTAACAGTTGATGCATCGGATTCTGCGGTCGGTGCCGTTTTACAACGTATCGTCGATAATCAAACTTGACCTTTGGCATTCTTTTCTCGTCAATTAAAGCCAGCTGAACGTCGATACAGTACGTTTGATCGTGAACTCTTAGCGATCTACCTGTCGGTTCGTCATTTTCACATCAACTCGAGGGCCGAGGTTTTGTGATTTATACTTGCTCTGTCATTTAAATCGGACAGACACTCGTCTCGTACTTTTCGTCACCTGGACTACATTTCCTAGTTCATGAGTGACATTCAGCACATACCTGGAACAGAGAACGTACCTCCTGACACACTCTCTTGTCTCCGTCTCTCGTCTCCCTGTGTAAAGTGCCTAACTGGAAAGCCACCGCCCCCGGACCAGATGGGATTCATGGCTTTTGGCTGGTGCATGAAAGACTAGCAGTACAAATGAATGAGTGTATCAAGAAAGGTACAATCCCCGCGTGGATGGTGACTGGGAGGACAACACTTATAATGAAAGATAGAAGAAAGGGGAATATTGTAAGGTAGCTACCGTCCCATAGCATGTCTAAACATAATCTGGAAGATACTCACTGGAATATGTGCGGCAAAGACATATACTTTCCTGGTACGGGAATAAATACTACCAATGTAACAAAAAGGATGTACGAAGAGTTCTCGGAGTATCAAGGATCACCTGGTCATCGATAAAACAGTTTTCAGGCATTGTAAAAAACATTATACAAACATGTCTATGGCTTGGATTGACTTTAAGAAGGCATATGATATGATGTCTCATTCTTGGATCGTTGAATGCCTGCAGATGTTTGGTGTTGCAGACAACATCACAAATTTTCTGATGACAGAGTGGAAAACCAAATTGTACTCAAGTAATATATTCCTTGGAGAAGTTAATATTAAAAGGGGAATCTTTCAAGGTGACTCGTTTTCTCCGTTACTATTTGTAATTGCACTAATACCCATAACATTGACACTTAGGAAAGTTAAGATGGGTTACCAATGTGGGAAAAAAGGCCCATCACTGAACCATCTTCTGTTTATGGCTGACCTGAAATTGTTTGGGAAATCTGAAAAACAGATAGATTCCTTAACCAAAACAATCCAGAAGTGTAGTAGGGACATCGGTATGGAATTTGGGATTACCAACTGCTCAGTACTTAATATGAAAAGATGGAAGAAAACAACCTGCAGAGAATTGTAGTTACCATCAGGAGAGACCATGAGTGAACCCAGCTATAGTGGAGTATTTAGGGATTTGGGAGCTGGATGACATTCTACACAGAGAAATGAAAGTCAAGGTCAGTGAGGCGTATTAAAAAAGGGTGAAGATGGTGTTGAAATCCAACCTGAATGCCAAAAATTTGATAACCGCAATGAATATCTGGGCAGTTGCGGTGGTCAGATATAGTGCGTCCATCCTCAAATGGACTAAGAGGAAATATCAATACTGGATAGAAGGACAATAAAGTTGATGACGCTGCAAACGTAAACAGACTGTATATGAAAATAAAGAATGGTGGCAGAGGACTAATTAGTATAGACCATTGTATAAGGAGTGAAAGGAGAACGCTTGCCGAGTATTTGATAAATAGTGATGAAGACCTGCTGCAATATGTCGCGAAAAATGTGAGTGTAAATGCAGATGAAATGATGGGCATGGAAAAGTTTAACCAAAGAGCTGAGGAGAAGAGAAAAGGAAACTTTCTTGAAATGAGAATTCATGGGCAGTTTGAAAGGAATACAGAGGAATACACGTCAAGGATAACAGAGCATCGTGAGCATTGCTTGAGCGAGATTATTTGAAGCGAACCACCGAAAGCCTGATCATTGTTGTACAAGATCAGGCTCTTGCTACCAATTCAGTGAAGTATAACATCTATAAAACTTCTGACACTCAGAAATGCAGACTCTGTGGAAAAAGTGTGGAAAATGTGACCTACTTAGTAAGTGGATGTGGGAGCCTAGCACAAAAAGAATACAAACGCCGCCACTATAAAATGTGTATGCGTCTTCATTGGCTCTAATGTCGTAAATACCAATATGAAATAACAGAAAACAGGTAAAATTATGAAGGAGGATGAAAAAGTAACGATACTCTGGGACTATGATTTTCAGACGGATCGTGTAATCGAATAACGTCGGCCGGATATTGTCATATTCAGTAGGAGAGACAAATACTGTCAGATCATTGATGTAGCCATACTAAACGACATGCTGTGAGTAAAGAAGCTGAAAAAAATCACCAAATACTCCGAATTGAAAGTGGAAATGGCAAGATTGTATGGAATGCCAGAGGGTAATGTAAAAGTGATACCAGTGGTGATCGGACCGTTGGACAAAATCCCATTGAAACTTCAAGACTTCTTAAGGCAACTGGAAATTCCATGCATGATTGACGTCTTGCAAAAAGCAGCCTTATTGGACACAGTATTATATGTCTGAGATCCTTGTTGTGACTTGACAGATGACTAAAGACTCCGGTGCATTTTTATCTACTCTATGTTACGAAGAAGTAATAATAATAATCCTTTCTAGTAGAGGCACAAGGCCTGAAATTTGATGAAGGGAGATAGTCAATTGCATCGACCCCAGTGCGTAACTGGTACTTATTTGATCGACTCCAAAAGGATGAACGGCAAAGTCGAACTCGGCAGGATTTGAAGTCAAAACAGAAAGACGGAGGAAATGCCGCTAAGCATGTTGCCCAGAGTGCTAACAATTCTGCCAGCTCGCTGCATGAATAGTATTGATGATGATGATGATGATGATGATGATCATGACATTCAGCGGAACAAAATCATAAAGGTGATACGACCAGATATCGTACTCATCCATAAAGATGAAAAAGAAGTAGAGATAATAGATATTGCAATACCAGGCGATTTGAGGGTGAAATGTAAGGAAACAGAAAAGATTGAGAAATACCAGCCACTGCGGGACGAGATAGGAAAGTTATAGGGCATGAGGAAAGTAATGGTGATACCAGTGGTAAATGGAGCATTAGGAACAGTTTTCAAGAGCTTTGAGAAACATATTAAGAACATTGGAGTTGCTGTCGGGCTCGAGGTGATCCAAAAGACAGCATTGATGGGTACAGCTAGCATTCTAAAGAGAGTATTGTCTCTTTGTTATTGCCTGCTTGCAAGTAAAGAATAACCGGTAATCAAGAATTATCCGAGAGTCTTTCATAATAATAATAATAATAATAATAATAATAATAATAATAATAATAATAATTCAGCTACTTAGGTCTGACATAGAATGTTTAAAAAAAACCTTAAGTTTGACAAGATTATCAAACCTGCAAAAACCTGAAAATTAAGAAAAATATATGAAAACCATATTTGACATTGATACCACCATAGTAATCATCAAGCAAAAGGTATGTGCTAAAGCTGCCCGCATAGCAAGGTATGAAAAGCGCGTTAGATTTTTCAAGGACAACATGTTCAAAAATAACCCCAAAAGGTTTTACAGGAAGATAGGGAAAACACCAGTTACAGTAAAGTCTGTCCCATCAAAAGAAGTGCAGGAATTTTGGAATAAAATCTGGGCAGAAGATAAAACACACAATGAAAAGGCCCCTTGGATTGATAGAATATCTACAGACTTAGACTCCTTAGGGGAGCAAAAGTGGGAGGGGGTCAAGGTAGAAGATATAAGATCTGCTCTCAGGAAGTAAGCAAATGGAAGTCTCCAGGAAAGGATAAAATTCCTAACTTCTGGTTGAATGCCTTCCCAGAGAGCCATGAACTGCTAACAAATCTTTACAACAATGTTTTGCAACAACCTAGTATGATTTCCTCTTGGCTAGTTAATGATGTAACATTCCCACTTCCCCAAAAAATTAAGAAACAAATGAACCAAAAAATTATAGACCCATAACCTGCTTAACAACAATGTATAAAACGCTAACATCTGTCTTGACTGAATATACCTATAGTTTTTTAATAGAAAGTGGCATATTCTCTAATGAGCAAAAAGGATGTAAACGTGGGTCCTATGACTGTAAAGATCAGCTACTCATCAATAAGGTGATCTTGGAAGATTGTCACAAACGACACAAAAACTTGTCAATAGCCTGGATAGACTATAAAAATGTTTTTGATAGTCTACCACATAGCTAGATTAAGAAATGTCTGGAAATGTATAAAATAGCATCTACACTGCGAAATGTTTTTTCTGTAAGTATGAGATCATGGATAACCACTCTGAATTTGAACAGTGACAATGAATTTCTTAATGCTGGAGATGTAAGAATTTCATGTGGCATTTTCCAGGGTGACTCTCTATCACCACTCCTCTTTTCTCTAGCTCTAAAATATCTCTCGAAATTGCTCAATGATGTACAGTACGGTTATAAAATGTTTCATAAAAATATAAATTATCTCATTTATTAGGATGATTTAAAGCTTTTTACAAAAGATGACCAACTACAGGGCTCAATAGCGATTGTTAAACAATTCAGTGATGATATCAGAATACAATTTGGCCTCGATAACTGTGCAAAAGCTACCTTTATCAAAGGAAAAATGACAAACATCTAACGTTAACCTGGACCAACAGAATGTCATAAAGGAGTTAGAACCAGCGGAGAGCTACAAATACCTAAGGGTATTTGAAGGGGACGGAATCAAACATTCAGTGATGAGAGAAAGGATCAGAAGAGAATGTTATCGCAGGGCGAGAGTAATAGTCAAGACAGAGCTGAATGCAAGAAGCAGGATCGAAGTGATCAATATTTTAGCCATACCAGTCGTGACTTACTGCTTCAATATCATTAACTGGTCAATTACTGAAATATGTAATCTTGACAGAAAAATACGAAAATTGTTGACAATGCATAGAGTGCACCGCTTTAAGGCAGATATAAAACGACTTTGCCTGCCAAGAAAAGAGGGAGGCCGTGGACTTTTACAGCAGAAATTAACAATGAAGATTGCCACAATTTGCCTAGACACCTAGCTGAAATATTCTGAGGACTGGATGTTAAAACTTGTCTCAAAACACGAAAACAAGAAACCATCATACCCAGTAACAAAACAAGCAAAGGAATATATAAGTGAATTCCAAATACAACAAATTCCAGAATTAGAAACAAGCACAGAAAAAGTTAAGTGTATGAAAACCCGTGCTAAAACTGCTGCCTTAGATATTTTTACTTATAAATGGCAAGAAAAACCTCTCAATGGCAAATACTCAAAGAGTGCTAATCATGCGGATGTCGACAAAGCCCTTACTCATCAATGGTTAATGGCTTCTGGCTTAAAATCAGAAACAGAAGGGTTTATCATAGCAGTCCAAGATCAATGCTTACCTACAAGAAACTACCAGGCCAGCATATTAAAGAACGGCAGCTGCCCAGCATGTTGTGTATGCAAACAGCAAAATGAAACCATTGATCATGTTGTCTCCGTGTGCAGTCCTCTTGCGCCTACAGAGTATCTCAACAAGCATGACTGAGCTGCACAATATATTCACTGAGTAATTTGCAAAAACCTGGACCTACCCCATGATAAAAACTGGTGTGAACACACCACCTCCAGTGCTTGAAAATGATCACATCTTACTCCTCTGGAACTTCACCATTCAAACTGACAGAAAGATAAATGCAAATAGGCCAGACAAAAATCATACCTCCTCATTGATATGACTGTCCCAATCAGCATAAATGTATCTGTCAAGACCTACCCAAAACTGAGCAAGTATTGGGTAGGTCTTGAAATAGAAATTGGCAAAATGTGGAACCTCAAGACTAAAACAATACCTGTTGTCATAGGTGCCTTGGGAGTGATAGTAAGAGGGGCTGATTGCTACCTAGCTCAGATATCAGGAAACCCCCAAAATAGCAGTAATTCAAAAGATAGTGTTCATGGGAACTGCCCTTATCCTACTGTCTATGTAATCTCAAATTTTAAAACAAACTCATAATTTTCTTGTTTTCTTAAACATTCTTTAAAACAAGACTATGTACAAAACCAAATATATGACACCCTAGGTATAATACCAACATGAACTTCTAACTTGTTGTCTCTTGAGGTCCCTAGGTGAGACTTGGAGACAACTTGTACAAATACAAAGCAAAAGTCAAACATATAAGAATAATAACAACAACAACAATAATAATCGCTACCTCATATGAGTGACAATGAAAAAACAAAATATTGTAAATAACGGTAGTAATGAAACTGAAGCCACTGATGGTGACACTGTTACACCCGGTAGGTTCAGAGATTCTGATCCAGCTCTAGACTGTCGATATTCAGAAAGGGACCACCATACATAGCGTAGATGGAGCAAGCAAATTATTGCTATGGTCATGGAGTGTTACTACCCGAGCAACCCGGTAGATGAAAATGGTACTCAAATTAGGGATTACCGACAACATATGTATGATCATTGGAGAGAAAGGGGATTGTTTTAACTCACGGAACAGAGACTATGTGACCAAGCTAGAGTAATAAGAAAAACTTGTTGGTTCACAGAAGTAGAGCTCGAAGCTATCAAAAGACGGTTCATGGAAAATAGTAGCAGAGATAACAATGAAAATACAGTTCTTACTAATAAGAGTAATCCCATAGCACAGGAAATGAGCAGTGGTAGTTTACTTGATGAGAGACATATAGTTGATCTAAAAGAAGGCAATAAAACTAATAGCGACATGACAGATGAACAAAAGGCAATCTACGACAGAATAAAGGCAAGACTACAGGAGAACGATAGCGACATTATTTGCAACCTTAAAAAGGTTGATAGATAGAAATTGAACCAAGAAACGAAAAATGTCAATGCAATTCTGAAATACATCAGAACAAACAACATCACAGAAACAAATAATTTGATCAAGGCAGCGAGTATTGTTGTTGCAGATAACGTGGGTGTTGATGTCAAAAAAAAAGGAACATAATGGGAGTTACTAAAGAAAAGATGCATGGTGGAAAAGAAGAACCCAGACACGGTTAGACATGTTCTCGAAGGAAATCTCTGTGCTAGACCGAAAAGAGAAGGTGGAGCTTACAAGCGATCAAAAATACAGGGCGCTGAAAAGGAAGTATAATATTGAAAGAAAGGGCCTGAAAGTAGTAGTGGAGGAAATGAAACAGCACTTCGTTGCAAAGAAAGCAAAGATGGTAAGATACGACCAAAGAATGAAGGGTTACCACCAGAATAGGTTATTCAGAGTAGATCAGAAGAGATTCTATAAAGAAATAAATGGAGTATGCAAATGTAAAGTTGATACCAGATAACATTGAAAGTCAAAGGTTTTGGAGTGACATCTGGAGCAAAGACAAGGAGCACAAGAAGTATTCTGAATGGATGCAAGAACTGAAACAAACAGTAGTCTTCAAAAACAGGCAGAACTAGTCATTTCAGTTAGGAAAGTGAAGGAAATTAGCAAAAAGACGAGCAACTGGAAAGCCCCGGGGCCAGATGGAGTTCAAGGCTACTGGATCAAAATATTTGGTGAATGGCATGCACGAATAGCTGCGCAACTCAACACCTTGTTAAATGCCGACCAAGTAACACCAGAGTGGTTGACATTGGGTAGGACAATGCTGTGCCTGAAAGACATCGAAAAAGGCAACACGTTTGCCACTTATATGAAAGTTATTGACTGGAATACTCGCAGGGTCAATGTACGAACATCTGTAAAAAAATGGAGTCCTGCCAAATGAGCAGAAGGCTTGCAAGCTTAATTGCAGAGGTATCAACTCCTGATAAACAAAACTGTACTTAGAGATTGCAAGAGGAGGAAAACTAACTTAGCCATGTCATGGATCGACTATCGTAAGGCGTAGGCTATGATCCCATATTCTTGGACTATGGAGTGTATGAACTTATTTGGTATTGCATCGAATGTGGAGCGATTGCTTGGAAAAAGTATGGCGAATTGGAGGACGGACCTGACAGCATACGGAAGAAGTTTAGGGACAGTAGAAATTAGGAGGGGCATCTTCCAAGAGGACTGCCTGTCCCCACTGATCTTTGTACTGTGCTTGATACCACTAACACTGACTCTGAGGAAAGCAAAAGCTGGGTATGTATTCAAAAGCCGCAAACAAAAAGTCAACCATTTGTTATTCATGGATGACTTCAAACTTTATGGTAAAGATGAAGCCCAAGTCAGTTCCGTTGATACGGAGTATACTTTCAGTGCTGATATAATGGAGTTCGGACTGAGAAAGTGTGGTGTGTTAGTCTTGAAGAGAGACAAAATCAAATGTATGGACGGGCTAACGATACCGTCGGGGGAGGTTATGAAGCAGATGGAAGAGACGGGCTATAAGTACTTGGGGATCTTGGAAATGGATAAATTGATGGAGAAAGAAATGACAGAAAAAAATTAAGGTGGAGTACTTGCACAGACTGAGACCGATCCTTAAGTCGAAATTAAATGGACGGAATAAAATCGAAGCTATCAAACCTGGGCGGTTTCACTCCTTAGATATGGGGCAGGGGTAATCGCATGGACAGTAGGCGAATTAAAAAGCTTAGACAGAAAGACAAGGAAGTTGCTAACTAGATATGGGTCACTCCACCCAAAAAGTGACACAGACAGACTGTATGTACCAAGAAAAAGAGGGGGAAGAGGACTTATTGGATGCGAACACAGCATTAGAGCAGAAGAAAACAACATAGCATGGTATGTAAAAAATGCCACAGAACTGCTATTATTAGAAGTAAGAAATCAGGCTTTTGTAGGATGAAAAATTGCAAAGATAAAGCACTATACAAGAAATTGAAAACGAATGAAACTGAAAATAGATGGGCAAAGAAAAGAATGCATGGTCAATTTCATAGGGGTGTTGAAAATAAGACAGACAGAGAAAAAAGATGGCTGTGGATGACTAAAAGTGATTTAAAACCGGAAACGGAGGCTCTAATCTGTGCTGCCCAAGAACAAGCACTAAGAGCAAACCTGAAAGCATCGTCAAAAATAGAAATGCAAAGAACATATGGGATTTTATGATATAGTGCGGTTCTGACCCTCAATGCAGATTCTGTGATATATTTGATGAAACAATAAAGTATCTCGTCTCGGGGTGTCCTGTGCTGACACCAACCGAATACAAGAATCGCCACGATAGGGTAGGACAGTATTTACATTGGAAAATATGTAAACACTACAAAATCAACTCTCCTGCTTACTGGTATGAACATCAACCTAAGCCAGTTGTTGAAGGTAAAAATGTCACTTCCTCTGGAAGTTTACAGGCAAATCGACCAGACATAGAGATTAAAGACAGGGAAGGAAATACTTGTAGACTAATGGATGTGAGTGTTCCTACTGATAAAAATGTATCTATAAAGGAATTTGACAAATTAAGTAAATATAAGGACCTGGAAATTGAAATACAAAAGGTATGGTATCTTAAAGCGAGAACTCTTCTTGTTATGATAAGAAAGGGATGTCAAAAATATCTAGGTAATATCTCTGGAGAACTATGTCTCAAAGAAATCTAAAAGATTGTGTTGACAAGTACTGCCCACGTCCTTAGAAAAACCCTATCAATTTAAGTGTCTATGTTGTATTACATGAAGATATTTCGCTACTGCCCCTGCCACTTCCCCTCCCAAGCTTTCAGTCATACTGTAACATCTCTTATCCTTCACTCGTCCTAGGACGCTGGGTGTGTCTAAGCAAGTGATTGTAAGAAACATGCAGATTAAAAGTAAAAAAGAAGAACAAGAACAACAACAACAACAACGATGACAACAACAACAACAACCTGGAAATCGAATTACAAATATATTCAAGTTTTCTTGTTGTAGGTATACTAGGTATGATAAAAGAAAAAGATATCAGAAACATCTAGACAACACCTCAGGAGAACTCTCAAAGAAATCCAAAAGATTGTTACGAGAAGTATTGTCCACCACCTTCGAAAAGCCCTATTAATTTAAATGTTTGTGTTGTATTATATGAATGTATTTCCGTACTACAATCTCCAAGTATTCAATTACATTTCAACATCCCTTAACCTTCATTTGCCCGAGGGCATGTTTGATTGCATCAAAAATTCAGATTAAAAGAAGAGAAAATACTAATTTCCGTGTTTTCGTATCCGTACTCATCAGTTCAATCTTTTGCCAGTTTATGATTCCAGCTCCATACCTAAGTGATGTTATCGCTCATGTATTTACCGCTTGGATTTTATTCTGCGGAAATGTTCTTCTTCATCTGTTCTTCCATTTTCTTTCTTCGTGATTCCATTGAACTCTAGAATGCCAGGGTACTTATAACTTTTCTTTTTAATCTGTTTCATTACATCTCTATTTGCCAATTGATATACATACTCGCACGCGCACATACATACATACGTACATACATACATACATACATACATACATACATACATACATACAAACCACAAAGGAGAACGCTACTTCGAAGACTACAGATCTAATCAATCATTGGAACTGTAAAAATCTGTAAAACTTTCCAGAAGTTATCATTCAAATATATGGAAGTGAAAAAGGAGCATATACAGTATATTTTGCTTTATGAGTTCATTAAAGGCAACAACGCAACGAAATGTGCGAGGAATATTAATGCAGTATTTTGGAATCGGGCGTAAGCCAGTGTCAACGGTGGTTCAAGAAATTCCGAGCCGGAAACTACAGCCTAGAAGACGATCCTCATCCTGAAAGATCTGCAGAGCTCGAGAAGGACGTCCTGTAAACCCTGGTGGAACAAAACCCCATCGTAACTTCTGGGGCTTGAGTGACTTAAGTCGGCGCTAGAAGAAAAATGACTTTCAAAATGGAGAGTGTTCTTCCATCAGGATAATGCTCGGCCACATACAGTGAGGATGACATTCCAAAGGCTGCAGCGGTTTGAATAGGAAATGATGCCCCACCAACCATATTCGCTGGACATTGCCTCATCTGATTTTCATTTGGACGAGGAAAGTGAGAATTCTGTAGACGAGGTCAGAACAGTACTGGGGGAGTATTTTTCGTTATGGACAGTTGAATTTTGGAAGAGGGGCCTTGTAAGTCTACCAGATAAATGGAGAGTATATTTCAAATTAAAAAAGAACTTAATTTTAATTTTGAAAAATAAAAGAAGATAAAAAAACATTATTTATGGGATGACCCAATATATATATACAGATATTCATATGAAAAATTGGAAGTTTATATTTCTGAGTTTCCTGTGAAATATACGTCGAAGTTGCCTTCCTTCATATCTACATCGATAGAATAAGTGCCATACACTAATGAACTATATGCACTATATTGACTTTTGTTGTCGAAAATAAATCCTTACTGTTTTCTTAAAATAACAGAAGCAAAAAATTTAATCCTACCTTAGCGTTCTTTAACTTCTTTCAGATTTTGAGCTAAAGGAAAAATGGGGAGAAGACAAACGATATTATAATGACAAATGTTGGATATTTTACAGAAACACAATTTCATGAAATGTTAAACTATGCAGCCAATGCACAGTAGAATTTTTATTGTATATCTAATAAAGCAATAAGTTCACAGAGGGTCAGCAAGCTGAAAGAGAAAATGGTTTCATACATATACAATATACAGGACTAATTAGCCGTAAGAGCACCCAATAAAAGCAATATTTCATCTGCCTGGCCAGCTTGTTAGAAATAATTAGTAGCTTCTCTATATGCGACCAAATCACCAATGAGGGAAGATGTCACAAAAATATACCAAGTTAGAGTAAGGATGAAATGGGAAACGTTTAGTGAACTATTACATCGACAGTAACAAAGAGCTTCGCTTCCTGAATGGTTATCAGCTTATATGATCCTTGTGTATAAAGTGCGATATCGTATCTGAGACATACATACATACATACATACATACATACATTCTGGCAGATTAACACCTGTCTATCTGCCTCCTTTCTACTACTGCAAATCACTACATAAACGATGTTCAAGAAGCAAACAAAACTGAAACAACGAAGAAAGTGTCATCGTGGGTTTTGAAGACAGAGTAAAAGAAAGCTGGTTTACGGAAGACCATCAGCCATGCGATGATGCTTATTGCTTGCAAACAAGCAAATCATTGTACGTCACCAACAAAAAGTGAAGACGGAGATAGAAGTGATGTTTGGAGACAGCAAGAAGACACTCAATTGCAAACTGATCAATCTCAAGCAGGAGTTAAAATTTGTCAGTGAGAAACTCCGACATCAAAAGAGAATAACCGAGAGAAAAACAATAAACAAAAAGTTTAACAGGAACCAAGCAACAGTGTATAGAGACATGAGAGCAGAAGCAGTGAACATCACAGGAGCTCCTTTGCGAGAAGACATAGACTCCTTCTGGAGGAAAATTTGGATCGAAGGGACAGAGTTTAACTAAGATATTCTGTTTCTGAAAGAAATTCTAAAAAGTTATTGTCACTGCATTACATCCAAGACATACAGCATTGATTGTGATACCCTTATGACTGTAATCCAGAAACTTCAAGATAGAAAAGCACCTGGAAGAGACTTGATTGTTGGATATTGGTACAAGCTAACTTTCTACTGACCATGCCTTACCAACTTATACCAATTAACTCTCAATGGTAATAGTAGCATACCAGACTAGTTATCTCTGGCAGACGCAAACTGATTCCCAAATGCAGAACCACCCACATGACAAAACGTTACCAGCCAATTGCATACCAGAACTTAATGTATAATGTGTATATATCATGTTTAAACCACTTCCGCCAAGACCATTGTGAAAGTAATAACATCATCACAGCAGAACAAGCAGCTGGGAAGAAGGGAGTCTTGTTAATAAACAAAACTGTAACGTCAGAGGTGCAGACGCATAGAAGGAACCTAGTTTCAATATGGCGAGACTACAAGAAAGCCTTTCAACTTGCTAAAGTTCCAGTGAACATAGTGAAAGCCACAGCTGACATGACTTAATCGTGAGTCACCATCTTGAATTAAATACAAGGAGTGATTGTATTATCAGATAGAATACAGTATCGCAGAGGCATATTCCAAGGGGACATCCTTTCTGGGATGTTGTTTATACTTTCTGTAAACCTCTTGTCATGAGGCTGATAACATACATAGGTTAATAACTTCATAACACTTGGAAAGCAGCTCCTTGAGTAGCATTCGCTGTCTGATAACCTTAAATAAATATCCAAAGACGTCGCATGACTCCACCGCAATGTAACATCAGATGAAAAGATGAACGTGTATCAGCAGAAGGCCAGGAATGGATATGTTAATAGAACGCTCTGAGATGATAGTAACATTAATCATCAAAGCAGTTTATCATGGACGAATAGCCGGATTACTACCAGGAACAGGAAATATGAACCAAATACCTGACGCAGGAAAGGACGCAAAATGAGACAACCGATGGAGGCTTTGTGGAGTTAACACTGAAGATATTACCCACATCGTAAGCAGTTGTCCAAAAATGTCATAAGACATGATGTTGTATATACAGCATGTTTAATTCTCTTCTTCGTGTCATGAAACATGATGTTGTAGCTAGGATACTATATAATGAGATCTGTCGGAAGGATAAACGCGAAGCCAAAGGAATAAGACCCCACAGTATGGTGAAAGCAATAGCCACTCATAATAAAAATGAGTACTGGTGGATTGTCCCAGTGAAAACCTCAATAAAATGTAAACATTATAGACCTGACATAATGGGACAGAGAAAAGAAACTGTAGCATTGTGGAAATCAGCTACCCAGCGGATGTTAACATAAATCTAAAGATCAGAGAAAAAGAAAATACACTGAACTGTTGAAATATTTGCAGTTACTCTATAACAGTAATTATTGGGGCACTGGGATATGCAACACACTGCCTAAATATCAATCTTGAGAAATTAGGCTTCTCAAAACCATAAAGGAGAAAGCTGATGCAAAAACTATAGATCCAATCCATCACTGGAACTATAAAAATCTGTAAAACTTTCCAGAAGTTTATCATTTAAGTATATATGAACAGATATGCAAGTATATGCATGAAAATGCTTACATAAAACGAAACAAATCTGTACATATACATATATATACACACACATACATACATACATACATACATACATACATACATACATACAAAAACACCCTGTTGATGTACTTGAAATTCCAATGAAAGAGCTTTGGATCTAGGTTAGAACCGGCTGTTTCTCTATTGGCAAGACATCTTGAAATAAAACTGAATAATCACGTACGTACATTGTGTGTGTTGTTGGCACTCCGTCGCTTACGACGTCGAGGGTTCCAGTTGATCCGATCAACGGAACAGCCTGCTCCTGAAATTAACGTGCAAGTGGCTGAGCACTCCACAGACACGTGTACCCTTAACGTAGTTCTCGGGGATATTCAGCGTGACACAGTGTGACAAGGCTGACCCTTTGAATTACAGGCACAATAGAAACAGGAAGTAAGAGTGAGAGAAAGTTGTGGTGGAAGAGTACAGCAGGGTTCGCCACCATCCCCTACCGGAGCCTTGTGGAGCTTTAGGTGTTTTCGCTCAATAAACACTCACAACGTCCGGTCTGGGAATCGAAACCGCGATCTTATGACCGCGAGTCCGCTGCCCTAACCATTGGGCCATTGCGGCTCCACCGTACGTACATACATACATACATACATACATACATACATACATGCAACCATACATACATAATACATACATTTCATAAGTATGTATTATACATACTTGCATACATACATACACATTTCATTTGCTAAATGAATTTAGTAATTTTACATTTATGATTCTATAAACGTACAGTATATGTTTTAACTTGTCTAACAAAATAATACATGTATTCTTAATTCACTTATGTTGGTAGGGATGTAAAACTAATATATCTTATCGAATTTGTCCGAGCATGACAACAGACTAATAAATAATTCAAAATACGATTCAACTTCATCTCTCAACCAGTCATTGGTTAAATTTCACATTCTTGTGAAATTCAATTTCTATCTATTTGCAAGGGTATTTCTCAAACGTATACACACAGAAACAGGCACTCACATGCACATACACAGACACTCCCTAAACTAATATACATGCGCACAATTTTTTTTTCTCAGCATATTTGTATCTTTTTGTATCATGTTACTTGTTTCAGTCATTAGACTGCAGCCATGCTGTGGCACCGCCTTGAAGAATTTTTAGTCGAATATATTAACACCAGTACTTATTTTTTAAAGCCTGGTACTTATTTTATCGCCCTCTTTTGCCGAACCGCTAGGTTATGGGGACGTTAACATACCAGCACCGGTTGTCAAGCGGTGTTAGTGGGAGAAACACAGACACAAAGACACGCGCGCCACACACATACACACACACATGTAGTTTGTGCCTACCAAATCCACTCACAAGATTTTGCTTGGCCCGGGACTATAATAGAAGACACTTGCCCAAAGTGTCACGCAGTGGGACTGAACCCGAAACCACACAGCCACGCCTGCGTATAAAAATAAATTATTGATAAAATATTCATAATCATACATGTATAAACATATATATATATATATATATATATATATATATATATATACATACGTAAAATTCTTTTCTCTATAGCATGTCGAAGGGAAACTAAAATAAAGGAATCGAAGTATTTTGTTGCTTACAAAGAAATATAAAATTGTTTCTAGAACAAATACTTACATCCGTTTATTTCGTAGAAATTCCAGTAATGTCTACTTGGTTTCAAATCAAAATCAAAATGTGTTACATTGGCAATATCACATTTTTGGTTTGAATGCTTATATTCAACTGCCTCACAAGCCTTTGTTTCCATACATCGATCCAAACACTCTTTCAGTGAACCACGTGTAGTTGGGTAATAGTCGTAACCGTTGATGCTAGCTCCTAGTATGATGTTCATAATACCACGTTCTGCAGTTAAGGAAAACATTAATGAAAAGAATTGGATCGTTGATGGCTAAAATAAACCAAAATATTACTATCGAAGACAAGGGCACACACACACCAAAGATTCTATCAGCAATTAAAGAAATAACAAATTTACATTCATTCACCAGTTTAATTAGACAATCATAAATCATTTTATGAATAACAATTTCATTACGTCTTTTCTTAACTGAAGAAACTTTTATCAAGTCAGGTAGTTTAGAAATAAAATTTGATATATAAACCTTGCTGAAGCTGATAAAAATCTCGTTGACTGGCAGGACGTACAATTTTCGCTTTGGAGGCGTCATCAGATAAAAGTGTGCAGGTCGGACCATTTTTGGTATCATGTTCAAATGCGATACAATTCTTAGTTAACAAACAAGTTGTAGCACATGTTTCTACGTCATATTCTTTTATGTATTGCAATTTGTTGCCGTCTTTAAGAAAAGCATCTGGTACTTTCAAGAACATCCTTATGCTGGACACTGTGAAAAGAAAACATCACAAATTTACTTAACGGAAGATGAAGTGAAAAGAAAACATCACAAATTTACTTAACGGAAGATCAAGTCAAGAAGAAATTTATGCTTTCCATAGTAGATTCTACTCTTGACGCAATAAGGGCAGCAGTGACAAAAGCTCCTGTAGAATCTGCTCTAAGATAACCATGGACTTCGTACAAGATATACAAAGAAAAACTCTCTCGGACGATCTGGAAAGAGAAACAGGAAACCTGTCTCCGGGAAGTTTCTTTGTTCTGAAAGAACAAACTCAACAGGATTTCACAAGATTCACCAGTTCTCTTAATTAAATGACGAAAGGTAAATTTCTGGTCTGTCATTGCCAAAAGATCAACACCATGTCTGTTCGCTAATGAGTATGTTGACAAACGTTTATAAATGCGGGGTCCCAAGATACTCAGGATGCTTTGAGCATATATCAGCAATCACCCAGACCATCAGAGAAGCAAAAAAAGAGCTACAGCATTCTCTCAGTAGTATGATTAGATCTCACCAAAGCCTACCCAAGTGTGATCTACCAATTAATTCAAAGACCATTGGAGTAGGCAATCTGGTGCATTGGAAAGAGTTACGACAACAACAGCAACGTCAAAGACACCATGACTCAACTTAACAATTGGCTCAGAGCAGCCGATGATTACCAGCTACTCCGATGTTTTATGGAATAGTTTTTCCAGTAAGGCATCATACGCAGACTGTAAGGTTTATTCCTGCTTTATAACTACATCGTCATACAAATGGAAACAATGGAAATATTGTACAACAAATCTGTGCAGAGTTGGCCAGGCGTCCCCCAAGTTACAGTTTGGTCAGCTTGTATGACAAAACCTCAACTGATAGTGGAATAATTAAAACCACACGTAAGGTAAGAGGAATAAGTTCATTGCCACAATCTGAGGATGAGAAAGTCAGATACATCAATAGATCATAAAGAGTGGAAATGAGAGCCCCTAAAAGTTGTGAAGGAAGTTGAAAAATATGGAAGGACCAAGAGGTTTGGGTAGGCAGTCAAGGAGTCTAGGACTTAGCAAATACAGCATCAAGAGGCGGAGCAGAAGAAATAGCTGATACAATTGAAGGCCCATAGTACAGTATGTCTGTGAGGTAACAGAATAAGATCGTCATGGGAAAGAAATAGGGAGACGAAGCACTCAAGCGACTGTTTCGGAGAAAATTCTGAAGAACACTCAGCAGGAAAAGTTGTCCTTCCTGCTGTGCGCTGTAGCCGACGTCTTGCAAACCTCAAGTAACATTAAAATCCGGAATAATGCGGACATATTCTGAAAGCCGTGTGAGAAAACTCTTTACACAGTGAACCACATTTTGAGTGAATGTCCAAGATCACTGGCTGATACAAGTGAAGGAACAATAATATCTCTCCAGAAGTTGCCAAGAGGATAGACCAGAGAGCAACAGGAATTAGAATCAAAAAGAATCACCTTCCAAAGGGAACACGATACGACTCCTTAATCAAAGTAGCTGTGGGTGACCCATTTTTTATTTTGTATCAAACCTCTGACTGAAGATCTGAAAGGAAGACTCATCCTTTCTGAAAAAGAAAAAGAGACAATAACATCGTCCCAACCAGATATGTAGTTTTTCTATTTAGTACAAAAACGATCATCGTGGTCGAACTCAATATTTTGGGAGGACAAGTTTGATATTTCTCACTAACTGAAGAAAGCCATATACCAGGATTTGATTGATGAGTGAAAAGGTAGTGTAGAGTCTATTCCCTATTGATATCGGCTGCTGTAGTTGACAAGAGATCGCAGATGAAGCCCTTCTGCGGATGAAAGTTGATTCAGTACACGCTGCTCACTAAGGTGAAGGTTAGGGGCATAACGCTTGTGATCCAGAGATGCCTGTTAAAGATGAGGTCTTTCCAACACTGCGATTGCTTTTGTCACTGCCAAGAGAATGATCATGCGACATCATTAAGTAGCTCCCGCAGTCTCTGCTTAGGGCTAAATATCGCTGATGTTAAATTCAGTCTGGTTTGCATTTGCGTTTGATAATTCATGAATTACTGAATATTACATTTTAATATCATTTTAAAGGAGTGCAATTAATAACAGAAGCTTTAAACTCTCAAAAATTGCCTTACAGGCAATTTCTCCTTTCAGGTCAAAAACAAAAGCCTTAGTAATAGAGCTGTTCGATTAAAACGACCAAACCACTTTCCTACAAATTTGTGAAATTATAGCTATGTAAAAACATCAGTATTTTACAGAAAAGCAGTGAAGCTTGTACTCAATGTAAAAATTAACAGCACTGACATTTATTTTTGTCAACTTACTCCATTTTATACACATGAAATATTGTTAATAAATACGCAACCCACTTCAAGGTTTATTATTTTTGAGTGTAGTACTCACCTTCATTTAAACTGTAATAATCCCATCTGTGAATACTGGCAGTGAGACTTTTGTCTTCATGATTTAAATCGGTCAAATCACATCGTCTTTGTTCAACTTTATATTCAAACATTTTGCAGTTTTTAGTTTTTTTGCAGTGGGCAGCGCATCTATCGACACTTATATTATCAAGTTTATCGAGATGGTCATATTTGTCGATAGTGGCTCCTTTTACAACAACCATTTTACCTTTATCTAGAAGACATTAAAGTAAATTTGATTACACTCAATACTAAAACTTTAAAAGAATTTTGAAACGATTCATCGTTTTCATTTTCATATGTTCCTTGAAAGAAATATTTCCACACCTTTCTCTGTTTTTATGTATTAACTTAAAACCCACGCACCTCACGCACACACCACATCACACCACACCACACACACATTCACATACACACAAACAAGAGAATACACTTGTATGGACATATCAGGATGAGTAAAAAGTAAGCAACGTTTTGAAACATGAAATTCATCACAATATATTTCAACAACCCGGAAATTTTATTCATCAAAGTAAGTACCTTTACAATCAATGAGTTACAAGTTTGTTTATTGCGGAAACATAAAAATCTGTAGTTCTGGAGATGATGAACTCCTTGAACGCACTTTCGACATTGGTTTGATTTTTTAACTTCTCTCGCAGGAAACCATCAAGGTGCTTGAAAAAGTGGTAGTCTAGAGAATAAATTGGATAGGGAAGAACTTCGTAGCCAAGTTCCCCCAACTTCTAGAGCATCATTAGTGAAATGTGTGGTCGAGCATTGTCATGAAGAATGATTGGCCCTCTTCTGCTGACCAGTCTGAGACGCAGGAGTAGCAGTTTCGTTCCTTTTGGCAATTTCATGGCAATATATTTCTGCAGTAATGGTTTTTCCGGTTTTTAAGAAGTTATAGTGGATGAGTCCAGCAGTACACCACCAAACAATCACAGTCACCGTAACCTTCTTTTTGAAGAGCTTGGATTTAGGGAAGGTTTTCGGTGCTTCATTTTGGTCCAACCACTGCGAAGAAGGTTTTATTTTATTATTGTACAGAATCTACTTTTCATCGCAAGTTACAATACGATCGAAAAATGGAGCGGTCCGGTTACAGAGAAGAAGCGACAAACAAAATCATATCTGCGCATTTTCTGATTTTCATTCAAATCATGTGGTACTCATTTGGCGAACTTCTTTGATTTTCCGATCGCATGCAAATGGTTGCAGGCAGTTTCTGGCTAACTTGAAGTTCGTTTTATATAAGTTCTCGAGTGGTTTTACGTGGATCTTTCTCGACGGTATATAATTGACCGTCATCGATGACAAATAGGCGTCCACTACGCTCACGATCTTGAAGGCTCAGGTCTCCACTGCGAAAGCGTTAAAAAACATTTTCGAGCTGGCCGCTCACTGGTCATTTCCTTACCAGACGTTTCATTGATATCGCGAGCAGTTTCAGCTGCTTTACGTCCTTTATTGAAGTTGAATAGATAAAATTGCTCAGATATCGCGCTGTGACAGTTTCATTTCAGATGAATGTAACAACGGTGAAAAAAATATCAATATTAATTTATTGATGCATTTGGGCAAGTCTATGTCTCTATTATCAGACAATTGCAAAAAATGTTTAGAAAAATATCCAAAGCTCTGCAAAAATCCGGTACAAATTCTTCATGGTTCAAAACATTTATACATGCATATATCTGTGTAGTGGTTAAAAAGAGACTATGTCTACTTCTGCGCAGAATGCCGAATGTTAGAATCGGTGGATTACTATTTCAAAATAAATTGTAACTACGTATTTTTCGTGATTACATTATTGTAATTCAATAATTTTGTTGGTCTTTATTTCTTTTTAATCTGAATAATAGGAAATAACTTTCAGTCGATTGTGATTAGATTTTAGCTAGTTTCTGTTTTATTGTCTGAAATACATCTAATTCGCCAGTTTACTGTACTGGACAACAGATATTGGATAAACTTCCTGAAATAGGCAAGCGCTTTACCCGGAAGGAATTGTATTTGATATTTGGTTGTATAATGTTGTTAATTTGTCTTACTTCCCGTCATTATACGGATCTTATATTATCTTGTACTCTAACTCAATCATAGCTATTTATTGCCTTTATTAAAATATCATGTTATGCAGATTAGCTTTCAGAATAAGGAGACTTTGAGTAACTCCAAACATTCCCCTCTTGAACTATATTGAATACGGAAGTGTTTTTAGTATCATTGGAAAAAAATTTTTTTCTTTTTAAAAATGTATTCGATTTGACATAACGCCAACTTTCGTAGCGGACACTTTAATTCAGAAGATAATAGTCTAACTTTCGACCTTATGTAAACTTTTCTCTTTACTAAACAAATTCATTTTACGTTGGAATATTACAAAATAATATAATTTTTAAAAATCATACTTGGTATAATTTGATAGTAATCATATTTCGTTCTTCGAACAACTTTAATTCTGTCTTCAGATGCATCATGTTTTGACAAAAAGCAGGTCAATTGAAATTTATGATAAACAAATGATTTACAGCCTCTAGTAATTGCACATTTGTTTGCACACATTTCAACTGGAACTATCTTGATTATCTTCAGAAGAGGTCTGACAGTTAAAGAAGCGTTGAATACTTTAATGTAAGTGATATGGTCACCTTCAAATAGTGATGAATCCTTGCCTGGGAAGAAAACAAATGGAAAGAACAATTACGCATTGCCTAAAAACATATTAGCTGGTACAATATCAACTGTAACTCTATGAACTGTAACATCAACAATTATTATACGGGTCTGAATGATGTGGGTGCAGGATCGATAATATTCTTACATCTGGAAAAGTATAGGATAAGAAGTGGAAGTTCACAATTTTGTGCACTTTTAGGAAAGAGGGCTTCTTGGTCAAGCTTTATAGAAGATATGCGTGTTGGGATGAGAATTTCGAGCATTAAGAGCTGAAGAAAGTGGGATTTTCAGACATTCATTAGCAAAGAGTTGGAATCTTTTGTTTGTAGTTGGGATTTAATATTTTAATTTTTGTGAGGTAACACAGGATGCCCTAAAGCCACCACACCAGTTATCTCATTATTTATGACACTACAGCCCATTTTACTGTTACAAGGTATATTAAAGTGCATCCAAGTTACTCTTCCTCACCACTAGATCAATTCATAATTTTGCATGCCTAAATATCAGCACAGCTGTAGAAGGAATAACATGAGAGATAGCTAAGAATCTTTTTAATTTTGAATGATTGGCTAGTTTCTTCATATGGCTGTTTTAAACCCCTCTTATCATCCACTATATTTTATTCTATAGGGAGTAAATATAGAAAATTCTATTTAAAATTTGAGAATCTAAAGAGGCGGGTATACTTTGAGAATTTAAAGAGGTGGGTATACTTTTAATATGAATGAATACTAAAAACATCTTATGTTTTTATTTTTATTTCCATTTTCAACTGCACTATTTTTAAACTTCTATGAGGTAGTATCAAAATGTTCCCGGACTAGTTATGTTTTATGAAAAATAATTTATTCATCTCCTTCGAAATAGTCACCTTGCGCAGCAATACACTAGTCCCAGCGTTCCCGCTACTTTTGAAATCCGGCTTAGAAGTTGTTTTCTTCTGTAAGCGAGTCGAGGACTTTCTGATCTCGACAATGGTGTTAAAACGGCGACCTCTGAGCTGCATTTTCATTTTGAGGAAGAAATGGAAGTCCGCAGGTGCTAAATCTGGCAAGCAGGGCGGATGCAGAAGTGATACCTTGTTGTTTTTGGCAAGAAACTCATGAGTGAGGAGAGCTCAGTGACAGGGTACATTGTCATCATGAAGAATGCAATTCTTCGCGCTCCACAGATCCGGTCACTTTCTCCGAATGTACTTCTTCAAACGTTTCAAAATGTCGTCGATTGTCTTCCGATGATCCTCATGCACAAGTTGATGGATTTTCTCCACATTTCTTGGGGTGACGCTCGTGGCAGGTCCTCCAGATCGCTCATCGTCTTCCAGGAACGTTCTCCCGCTTTTGAAGCGCCCGTGTCACTCGAAACATTACGTACGAGCCATTGCCTTGTCGTAATAAGCTAGCCGAAACATGCTCAATATCTCTGTGACTGATTTCCTAAGTTTAATACAAAATTTTAAATTGGCTCTTTGTTCCAACTTGACAAAAATCACAGACAACAGCATACACGTGATCACAAAAGCACAAATTTCACAACTTACGAAGTAAACACAGCAATGTCACTCGGCACACTGTCTCATGAAGTTCATTGCTAGCTCTTACTGTATACACAACCATATGCTGCCAACTATTGGCATGCTACAGAACTAGTCCGAGAACTTTTTGATACTACCTTGTACTTCTTGTGCTGTGCTTTTCCAGGTTCAGTTAATGAAGAATATTATCAGCCCTGTGCATAACAATTTTACAGCGAAAACTCAAAAAGTATAATGCATGAAAACTTAAATTCTTTTTCAAAAAGTTTAAACTAAAGTGTTTTTCAAAAATGTTAAACTACAGAAAATTTATAAATTGACAAAAAGTAAATTATATAAAAATGCCATTAAGGAATCTGATAAATGTACCAATAAAGCAGCACTAGATGAATTAAATAGCACCAGTCAGAAAGCAGTACAGCAAATATGAACCGTTCAGTTCGAAGCTAAATGGATCTGATAACAGACTTTTCAAAATTTCAAATAAAGCTCCCATAGGAGATGTATTTGAAATTTTGTTGAGCTGTTTTAGAGGCAAGATTGTAATCTCCATCGTTAAAAGCAGTATTTCGAAGGTTTTGAAAATAAGACAAACAGAAATGGAGCGAGTTGCGTATACGACATGTCTACCCACATTTTATTACAACCACCGGTATGTAATAAAATGAATAACTAGAATTATATAATCCCAACGGTAATTTGATTTATGTAACCAAAAGTAAATTCCTCTATGTGTAAAAGAGAGAGAGAAAGAGAGATAGATGGAGGGTGTTACTTAATAATATTGAGTAATAAAGAAGCAAATATATTAGGTTGGAAAGAAAGTCGTGCTACAGTTTTGACATAATCACTTTGAGTATAGTTTTTGATACTTACTCTAAAGTGATCGATAATGTTTACACCCTAATGTTTTCTCTTTTGTCTGCATATTTTTTATACTTTAGTGATAAAATTGGTATCTATTTTACCCTTTTAAAATAAGTTTAACTCATATCCATATCAGGCATATGGTATGGATTCAAAGGGGGCTTTTGGATGGTAGCGACAAGAAATATTCGTTCTGTCTATGGAAATAAAACTTTAAATATCCGATCGTGCCAACGAAGGTTTACCCACTTTCGCTGAGGAAATTTTTCTCTTGCAGATTACTCTCGATCTGGACGGCTAAGTTCTGTTAATATGGAGCTTCTGAAAACCGTAGTTGAATAAAATATAAAGCAAATTGCACGAGAATTAGCAAAACAGGAAAATTCAAGTCACAGTTTCATTATAAAACACCTTCAAGCTAGACAAAGTATTTAAACCTGGTCAGTGGATCCCTCATCATTTGACTGCTTCTCCGTTTAATCGAAGTCAATGAAGAGAATGAGCTGCATCCTAGGAGTTTTGAAACTTTTTTTTAGGAGCGACGGTTATAACAGTCCTAGATTATTGTAATTTTAGTTGTTGTTGTTGGCACTCCGTCGCTTACGACGTCGAGGTCTCCAGTTGATCCGATCAGCGAAACAGCCTGCTCCTGAAATTAACGTGCAAGTGGCTGAGCACTCCACAGACACGTGTACCCTTAACGTAGATCTCGGGGATATTCAGCATGACACAGTGTGACAAGGCTGACCTTTTGAATTACAGGCACAACAGAAACAGGAAGAAAGAGTGAGAGAAAGCTGTGGTGGAAGAGTACAGCAGGGTTCGCCATCATCCCCTGCCGGAGCCTCGTGGAGCTTTAGGTGTTTTCGCTCAATAAACACTCACAACGCCCGGTCTGGGAATCGAAACCGCGATCCTATGACCGCGAGTCCGCTGCCCTAACCACTGGGCTATTACTAACCCGCCAACTTTTTGTTCCAGATTGAAAGAGGTGGCGGTAACAACACTTTGAATACATCCAACTTAACACTGAGTGTCACACGTGAAGACAATTTGCAAGCTCGCTATGCAATAAAATTCTGTGTTAAACTGGGCATCACTGTTACAGAAACTTATGAAATGCTCCAGACTGCTTGTGGATTAACTTGTATGAGCCGAGCAACTGTTTAACACTGGTAAAAGAGGATCAAGGACGGTAGAATAGAGGTGAGATGTAATAAGATGTGTGGGAGGGAGAGGGAGGTTAGAACATTAGAACTGGTTGAGAAAATTCGCAAATTTCTGGATGAAGACAGTGGGAAGATGAAAGAGGCTATGACAAGGGTCCTGGACACATTCATTTAGGAGGACTTCCATGGAGCCTTCACGGCGTAGGTGGAGAGCTACAAGTGCATTGAAGTCAGAGGATCCTACTTTGAAGGAGATTAAAGTTTTGTACTTCTTTGAAGTTATTGTCTTTCCTGAAAAGTCTCAAAACCTCTGGAATACACCTTGTAGACTTTCTAGCGAACCTTTCGTAAGTACATTCATCCAAATTGGTGGAAAGTGGCTCTTCTATCATCATTCCCAACGAAAAGGACAATGGTTGATATTATTTGATTTTTTCACCCGCACGATTTTCATTAAGTAAAAAAACAAAAACTCGGATTTTTTGCGTGGAATCAAATACCCTGACCTCCTAATATGCTGCAAACTCATTTTTGCTCGGAAAATAAAGATATTTTTGTTTTAATATTATACTAACGTGTTTTTTTTTTTGTTAGATGAGTTTATCGTTCGTTATCTGTCCACACACTTCGTTATCACTAACTTCTATATCCTCTACATTTTCACAGATTCATTTCAAACTTCTTTGAATTTTTAATCTAATGTAATCCACACTCTCTCGAAAACGTATTTCTGCAAAATGTTATCTAAAATTATGGGTAAAGAAAGAAATAGCAAAAAATATTTGAAAATGGGGGTGGGAGGTGAAATTTCCGAGCATTAACTAAAACGAAACTGTTAATGCGGTGAAGTATAGTCGTCAGTTGGAAGAACTTCACGAAAAACTGCAGAAAAAGCATTCATCACTGGACGCTTTTCAGTTTAATCGAAGTCATTGAAAAGAATGAGGTGCATCCTAGGAGTTTTGAGACTTTTTTTAAGGGGAGGGGTTCTTAACAGTCCTACATTAAAAGGATTATAACAGTGGCGACGAGGATTTAAACAACTTACAGGGAATTAATAAAGTCGAAGAGGATCTAAACAACTCATGAGGAATTAATAAACTCGACGATGATAAACCAATTCACGTGAAACTCGAAGAGGAGTTAATAAGCTCACAAAGTTTTGTTGTGCGAATTTTACGAAAAAAATCGTAAAATAATGTAAAATTTGTTGGCCGGTTTGCTCGAATTGCAAAAACAGCAACAGCAACTGAAAGAACAACGACAGTAGCAGCTAAAACTGCAAGAACAATAGCTGAAGTAATAACAACAGCTCCACCAACAACTGAAAGAACAACAACAGCAGCAGATACAACTGCAAGAGCAACAACAGAAGCAACAACAGAAGCAACAACAACAAATAATATTATAGCAACAAATACTGCAATTACTGAAGCCGCCAGGTAAGCCAGAAGAAGTGTTTTCGGCAGACTATGTCGCGAACTTCATAACAGAGTTCAAATACGAACCTGACGAAGAAAGATTTGGACGACGAGATGAAAATGCGCTTAATCTCGAGAAAACTAGCGGCAACAGAACATGAACGATACAGTAATTTTGTACTCCTAGGAAAACTTTCGGACATAAACTTTAATGACACAATAGATATACCGTGTACAATTTTCAGTAAAAAAGCTCATTGTTCAACACCCGTTTGAAGTATCTGAACATAGAGGAAAACAACGACGAGGACTACATCACATATGCTGATAGAGTAAACAGGGAATGCGAGAAGTTCAAGCTGGACGAATAACGCAAGATATGTTCAAATGCCTTATTTTTACACAGGGACCTACTGCTGAAAGTTAGAACTAGAATTCTCGCAAAGCTGGAACAAAACTAGGATTTAATCCCGCAGCAAATGTCAGAAGAGTATGAAAGGATAGTCATATTAAGACACGACACAGAAGAAATTGAACGTAAAGATTGTTTCCAAGTAAAGCAAGTGCGAAATAGAATAGAGATAGTGTTTTCTAAAAAAAAAAACGCACAACAAAAATCAAGAAATAAACCCATGTTTTGCATGTGGAGGTATACACTTGAGGAAAAATTGTCCATTTAAAAAAGCGGAGTGCTTTCGCTGTGGAAATATAGGACATATAAAGACGCACTGTAGAACGAAGATGGCAAAACGTCAGAACAAAGGAAAAAGAATGTCATCGGAAGAAATTGGTAATATAACGATGTGGAAATTCGTGAAGGTGAAAATCAGAAATACAAGTGTTAAAATACATTTGGACACTGATATTATAAACAAAAAAAACCTGGAAATATGTCGGTAAGCCGAAATTAATTAAATCGAAAAAGTAGCACGTGGTGTTATGGGAAAAAGATTGTATTTCTTCGGTAAATTCATATGCAATGTAACATTTCGAGGTCAAACGAAAAAGGTTAAGATATGTGTTAAAAAGTTCACCTAATCTATTCGGCTCAGAGTGGATGGAACTATTCAAATTATGGGATATGCCCACAAGTGTCCTGTGTGGAAATGTAGTTGGGTCAACCAAAGGTTCAAATGCGGCTGAGAGACTGAAGCAAAAAGTTTCAGTAAAACAGTCAAAACGAAATGAAAAATTTCCCACAATAAAAAGTAAACATTATTCAAAAGTAGATGTTATTGGGTTGAGACTACACATCGATTTCGCTGGTCTTTTAAATGGTTCTTACTACTTACTGGTACTTGATAGTTTTTCGAAATAGGCTGAAATTTGTAAGTGTAAAAAAACCAATCTCCTCAACTGTGATAAACTATTTACACGAATTGTTATCCCAGACAAGATAATGTTTGACAATGGAACGCAATTTGTGTCTGGCGAATTTTAAAAAAAAATGTGAAACGTTCGCGGTAGAACATATAACTACGACGCCATACCATCCCAGATCTAATGGACAGGCAGAATGCTTTATTGATACCGTCAAAAGAGCCCTTAGAAAATCGAATGAGGAAGTCACGGATGAGGTAGCTCCACAACAATTTTTAAGAGTGTACCGTGTAACACCAAATCCGAATACACCAGCAGGTAGCTCCCAGTGGAGCTGATGTTTGCAAGGAAAGTAAAATCAGTCTTTGATAAATTGCTACCTGGCAAGAAAAGAAAAGTGCCAGGGAAGACATAGAAAGGTTCTTTAAAGTTGATGAAAAAGTGTATATGAGGGCATACAAGAATGGAAAGCAGAGTTGGGAAGATGGCGTAATTACCAAATGCATAGTTAAAATGTATTGGGTAAAAAGTAGGAAAAGCATACAAAAGAGACAGGAACCAACGGAAAAAGAAAATCGTGGAAAGAGAACCAAAGAAGTTGGAGGAACCGATAGAATGGTTGTATTATATGTTCCAAGTACCGACGCCACTGCAGGTGATTGAACCCAGACGTACAAATGAGATGGAAAGAAAACAAAGTTCCTGCCAAGCGCAAAAAATATTAAATTGTACGAAAAAAAATATTTCTAAATAAAATGACACTTCCTAAGAAAACTTAACAGGGGAATTAGTAATAATGGTACACCGCCTCCCACGTGACGAATGGAATGACTTAGTCACTATAAGTAAAGAGAGTACATAGTAGGCGGTCAGATACAATCGCGTCTTTACTGGTTTTACTAAGTATATTGTATATCGAAGTGGGAGTTATAGTAATCTAGCATTGTAAGGATGCAAAATATGAAAGTTTTTGCATCTTCCTCTTTGCTCTCCTGATGTCGCACGATCTGACTGTCACCTTTTCAGATTGTTGCAGCACTGTTTATAGGGAAAACAGTTTACTAACTGTGAAATTATTAAAAATGATATTCAGTGTGTCTTCGCAGATTCAACAATTTATCAAACAGATGGGATTATGTTATCAATAATGAGGAGGCAAATCTTGATAAAATATATCAATTAAGACTAAAGAAACATTTCTTTCTTTCTTGCCATAAAATGCGAAATGATTTTCTTTCCTGCCTAATAATTTCATGTTTATAACACTAACAGTCGTTACTTTTTTATAACATCTTTAAGTCACACTTAACTAACTTAAACACTAAATATATTTTAATGACAAGAAAAGATATGTTTATGATTTCACATAACAATATCTAAAGAAAAGTAGACGTTTAAGTGGGTGAATACGTCCCTTATAAGATAATCTTCTGGTAGATCAATTGGAAGAGGCGGTTTCGATCACCTATTCAAAATGTTTCATTCATTTTCGTACCCAATGTCACATCAGAACTGTAAAAGCTACAACAGTCCTTTTTCTTTCCCTCAAAACGTACTGCTTTTGACTAGTAAAAAGTAATAAATATTGGTTTCAGGTTCTGGCACAAGACCAGCAATTTCGGTGGAGCGGGTAAGTCGATTACATCGATCTCACTTTTCAACTGGTTCTTATTTTACCAACTCCGAAAAGATGAAAGGTAAAGTCAACCCCGGCGGCATTTGAACTCAAAACGTAAAGTCGGAAGAAATACCGCTAAGCATCTTTTTTTCAAAGCACTACGATTCTGTTGGCTCGCCGCCTTGAAAAGTAACAGATTTTAAGAAATAAAATTATGAGCGCCATTTTACTCTTCGAGATTGAGCATCAGTATTGATTATTGGCTGATATACGCGCATTTCGCTTAATAAATCTTGTGCAAGTTACCAAACTCATGATACCTCATTCCATTATTTTCCATAAAATATGGAATCTTTGTACGATGTCAAATATTTCTAATATTTAGAAATGAACATTTTGTGGTGTTATCATCAGAGTTTTAAAAAAGGGGGGATATTTGTTCTGCTGTTAGATAAGCATTGAGTAAAATATGAGTTATTAGGCCCGTAAAAAGAGAATAGTCCTCAGTAAAACGAAACACCCTTTGGAAAAGCCTTCAACAACAGAATATATTAATGAATGTCTCACCTGTTTGGTCTAATTTAAATGTAACAAGCATTTTAGCCTGCACCATCAACTGAAGGAAGGCTGTGGAAACAATGTGAATTGATATTTAGAAACGAAAAAGAAAACAATAAGAAATTTACGGTTTACTTAAGATATGAACGAGGTGTGTCAATGAAATATCAATTTGTGCATGTGTTAGTTAGAAATATGCGCTTTGGAAGCTAGTGTTATGAAAACATCTTGTTGATCATTTAGTATGTTGGAGTTTTCCTAAATTTAATCTTGATATAACGTATCAATAATGTTAGACTTTCATAACTCTGCTCTTCTTCAATGTATTGTCCAAAGCTGATATCATAGGTTTGATATAAAAACAGATTTATAGTAACAGGTTAATCAGATCATCACCGCCGTGAAGTGTCAACTCATGCTTGAGAAATGTCATGAATTCTAAATCGGCAATATAATAATTTAAAAACACTTATTTACCTTTAAGTTATTTCACAAGAAAATATATCGAAATAAAAATTTATCGCTTACTTTATCTCACAAAGTATACGCACCGAAAATTGCTATGAAGCATAGCAATAGCACTCCTGACTTCATGGCTGCACAGTTTTAACAATAGCCGGTTAAACGAAGAAACGAAGTTCTACTTCCGTAAAGTGGTGTTTTACTGACGTTGTCAGCGAGAATCAATGAAGTTATATAGAAGTTGTGTTAAGCAGGCAAGTTAATGAAATGCTTAAGAACAAATACATCTGTCTGACGAATTTCAATAAATCATTTCTCCGCATTTTTAATGTAAATATTTATTTGCAACTCCTTTGTTGTTGTATCCGAATCAGATATATATATATGTGTGTGTGTGTATATATATATATATATATATATATATATGTGTGTGTATATATATATATATATATGTGTGTGTATATATATATATATATATATATATGTGTGTATATATATATATATATATATATATGTGTGTATATATATATATATATATATATATATATATATACACACATACATACATATACACACGTGTGTGTGTACATTAGATGCTTCCCTCTCCAGCTGTTCAAGTAGGTGTCCACATTTTCATCTGCCTGTATTACATGGGCATGAATATATTTTTTTTGGCAATATTTTATAAATATGTATTTTCTTACATCGTAAAAGATTTTTTTTTTTGTATTTTAATCCAATCAATACATTTATCAGTAGTTTAGTCTCTTTTGCGAAATATTTAAACAGGTTTATAACATCGTTAACAGATAAAAAAAAATCTAACCGAAAAATAATTTAGTTTATACCATTATATAAATATTGGTTTCAAATATTTAGTGCAGGTACAGTAATCATAGGGAGAAGGTAAGTCGATTACATTGACCCCCAGTGCGGAAGTGGTATCTATTTTATCGTCCCCGAAAGATGAAAGGCAAAGTCAACCTCGGTAAAGACGGACGAAATGCCACTAAGTACTTACACGGCGTTCTAACAATTCTGCCTGCTACATACCAACATATAAATATTCAATGTAATTTCTGAAGGCAGTTTTGAACTTTTGTACCTTCATGTATTGAAGTGAAATATAATGTTCATACAGAGAGCTGAAAAAATGTTTAATCAATTACTCAAAAGCAAAAACAATTTCAATGAAATAAAGTCACGTGTTAAAACATGCAATACACCGTTTAATTTGCAAGTGTTTAATTGTAGAAAATAAAAGATAATGTATTTTTTAAGTACAGACTGAAGACAGCGAGCTGGCAGAAACGTTAGCACGCCGGTCGAACTGCTTCGCGGTATAACGGCTCTGTGAATTATTGTGTATACTGTTGTGTTACTTTGTGAAAACTGTCTCGGTGAATAATTGTGATTTTTGTGGAATTATTACGGTTACGTTTCACGTGAGCTGCTCCATTTTTTCCCCCAGCTATGACAAGTGGTAGTGTCTCCAGTATGGAGAGCTACGCAAAGGCCACTGCGGTGAGGAAGCCAGTGCCGCTAGAAACCAAGTTAATCAAGTTGGATATGGAGGAGGTGACCAGACGCAGGAATTTGATAGAAGTTGAGGGAGACTCATACAAATTGTGTGCCCCAAAAGAGACTAAAGAAAACAAAATTCTGAGGACAGTAGTGTATCGTACACAGGCTGTCGAAACCTGTAAAATTGAAATGGTGACGGAAGGGGAAATCGAGGAGTGCCTGGGTGAAATTGTCAATGAAGCCACGTACATCAACAGAGGAAGAAAGTTCGGTACGGTTGAGGTGAGGTTCGCCACTATAGAAGAAGCAACCAAGCAGGCGACCAACATTTTAAGAAGTGCAAAAATAGCATTGCTACCAAGTTATAGAGGGAGAAGAAGTGTGAAAATACGTATTCCCAGAGTTACACCAGAAATTAAACCAGAGTGGTTGGTTGCAACAGTGCTGGCTGCAACCAAGGAGGAGCCGGAATTGGGACCAGTGGCGAAATCAAAAGTGTGCAAATGGTGGGGATTTGGACTCGAAATGTGGCTTTTTGCCACATTCGAGGACATAGAAAGAATTCCCTACCAGATAGAAGTGGAGGATGAGAGAACGTTAAATGTTGTAGTCGAGGGAAGGAAACCAAATTGCTACATATGCAGGGAAAGAGGTCATATGAAGACCAAGTGCCCCCTATATGAGTTCACACAGCCACAGCAAGAGAAAGCACAAGCAGAGGAGGAAAACATTGTAGACCACACTGAGGAAATGAAAGAGAGACAGAAGTGTGAAACAGAGAAAACAAAGGAGAAGAACGAAAATGGAGCTACTAACTCTAAAAAGCGAAGGAAAAATAAATCAAAGGAACGGTCAACAGAAAACATAAAAGAGACAGAAAAGCCAAAAACTAATAATGTACAATAAGAGGAGAGAACGGATAAAGATATGAAATACAAGGGGGTTTTGATAAAGTACGAGAATTGCGAGCAGATGGAGAAAAAAGTCGAGAGGTTGGAGGAAATAATAAGAGTGAAGATGCCTGAGAAATGTGCTGAGAAATGCATTTTGATACACGAGGAAAACTACTGGGAGTACATAAAAGAACTTAGTGAAAATATAATAACGAAACGGGTATGGTTGGTGGAGACACCACCCCCTAGAACTGATTATTTGCAGTTGATAAAGACGGAAGTAACAGTGATTAGTGGAAGAAAAATAACGCGAGTGTTTGAATTTTTTGAGTTACAAAACCGTTAAAATGTTTACATGACGTTGAACGTAAAAGTGAAAAACTGGAAAAATGTAACCACCCAACTTCGGGGATCGAGTGGACATTGCGCCTCATTTTTTCATTCTTGCATATTATCATTTTATTTTAATTACCCCGATTTTATGTTTGCGTTTTGTACTGTCTTAATGTTTTGTGATGTCGTAAAAATTCTTTGTATAGCCCTTTATGGGTAATAAAGAAATCGGTATTTCGTCTCCGTGAGTTTTCTTTGTTACGCGTCGCACATGTGTTCGTGGTGAAAATTGCTGTTTATTAGTATTATTATTTATAATAACTACTCTTTTTATTAACTGCTGTTTCTGTTAAATTTCTAACTGTTGGAGTTGTCATTTGAAAACACTAAGTGCTTGTATAAAGCACACGTTGTTCATTCCCCCGTTGGGGGGGAAGAATGTCGTCTAGCGAGAGGCCTAACGTTGGCACAGAAATGTCTGGTGAGGCGAAGAATTTTTTATTGTCTGGCAAGGAGCCAACTACGAGCAAAGAACCAATGAATTCCTTCGAAAAAGGAATTTTTAATTCCCCCATTGCAAAAAGTACAACAAAATGTATGAGATATTTGGAGATGTGTCTGAAAGCTCGTCAGAACTTTCACAAAAAGATTTCCAGAGTTTGACTAAAAATAGTATTGTGTCAAAAAGGAATAATCGATGTACCTAGCATCCAGACTGAGCAACCAAAAAAGGAAAAAAAGAAGTTTTGCGTTGGCAGCTGGGGGTGGAACCCGGCTGCTTTCGACGAACAAGTGTGACTATATGAAATATAGAGAAATAATGGAAATAAACGATAACGTGGTTAAAATACAACCACCGGAGTAATTAATACAAGAAGAAAAACAGAAAACAATAATATTTAAAACTTACTGTTTACAAAAAAGAAAAATCGAAAGATTTACAGAAGAGAAGATAGAAAAGTGCTTGAAGCAAATATGGAGCGACGTAGTTTATCTGACAAGAGGCAGGAAGTTTGGTACGGTGGAAGTAAGGTTTACCAACAAAGAAATAGCACAAAAACATTCAGTAGAAACGCTGAAAACGGACGATGTGACGCTCATCCCCACCTATATGGGGATGAGAACGTCCAGAATTAAAATCACAAGGGTCCCACAGGAAGTGGATCCTATGTGGTTGGTGGCGGCAGTTCTAATCAAACAGGAAGAGAAAATTACCTCCTCTTGGCTGCCGCTACCGAAAACGCTAACTGGACTGGTCAAACAGTTAGTTTCCTTATCCAGGCTAACCCTAAAATAATTAAAACAATTCCCGAAACAATTGACATAGGAGAGGAGACTCTCGTGGTGTTTGTTGAGGGCCGAAAACCCGGATGTCTTTTGTGCATCCAATTAGGCCACATTCGAAGGAACTGCAAGGAAAATGAGGAAGACGAGGAAGACGAGAAAGAAGAAAAAGAGGAAGAAGAAAAAGAAGAGAAGAAAACAACAAATAAAAGAAAAATACAATCAGCAACTCAACCGAGAGCGGCGACTGCTATAGAACAACGACCAAAAAAGACTGCAAGAAGAGAAAAAGACGAAAAAGGCATAATAGCCGTATACACTAAATATACTGAGCTAATGAGAGACATTCAATTAATTAAGACATCAAAAAAATAGGTAACCTTTCGGAGAAATATAACAATTATGACGTGTATAAAGTCTCAAATAAGAAGCACAGAATTTTACAAAACAAATACCGTAAGACAGTATCATCTATGAGACTGGACTTTAATAAGTCTATATTTCATGGATTACCAGCTCCGATCCCGTGAGAAAAGGAAAAGGTGGAGACTCCTCTCCACCTCATAATTCTGTGTCGGTAATGAGATGGGATTTTAACAAATCTATTTCCCAAGACCTGCCACCTCCGACCCTGTATCACGAAAAGGTGGAGGGTCCCTCTCCACCGGACAGCCCTGATTAACAGGTAAGTCATGTCTGTTCACATTGGCTGTATAAATGTTCGTGGCCTGATGTCTAGCTGGAAGCTAGGACACTTCCTAAATGACATCAGGTCAAGAAAATTGGATGTGATTGTTGCAACGGAAACCCGAGTAAAGGGGCCAAGAGATCTGTCCCCCTCCTGAACGGCTATGAGAAATACGTTTCTCCGAGTCGGGTGTGAGTTGGGGTAGGGTGTCGGTCCTACTAAGAAGAAACAGGGTAACCGAGAAAAAGTTGTTTTTTTCTGACCCAGAAGGCAGGCTTGTCGTTCTTGACCTGACATTCAGTTGTGGCAAGATAATCAGGCTAATCGCTATTTATGCACCCAACATTATGGGCCCGCAAAATGAATATTTTCGTGACCTAGGCAAGTTCCTGGCCGCATCCCATTCGCTAGTATTGTTAGGAGACTTTAACACAATATGTGAGGCACACACAGATTGTGTTGGCTCTAACATGAACAGAAAATGTAACCCAGGCTGAGCCACTTTCAGCTAGCAGATCCATATAGGTTTGAACACCCTAACACTCCACAGTGAACGTGGTCAAATTGTGACGGGTCTTCCAGAACATATCTAGATAGGATTTTAATTAGAGAAACAGATAAGTCTATAGCTAAGTGTCCACAGTTTTTTTTCTAGTCAGCTACAATGACCACAAGATGGTTACCTGTAAACTGACAATAGATAAGTTATGGATCTGGTTACTGGAAATTCAATACGTCCCTTTTATCGATTGAGGAATACAGAAAGTTGATCAAAATGTTAATACAGAGGGCATTGACAGGTACCATCATTAATAACAAATGGTGGTACGCCCTAAAAAGAGCCATCAAATATGAGTCTATTAGGTTTAGCATAAGTTTAGATAAAAAGTGACGTAGAATAGGAGATGGTTTAGTTAAGGAACTAGAAGAAGCTTAGAGGACTGGTAATGCGGACCAAGCGAGGGTGAAAAGACTGGAGTTAAACCAGCATCTTGAAGTCCAACACATGGGAAGTATTGCCAGAGCTAAGTTACGTGCGATGGGAAGTGAATAAATCAAGGCCGCTAGATGGGCCCGTTGTGGTGGAAGCTCGGCAAGGAAATAGTTCCATTATATGGTCTTTGACGAATCATAATGGCGTCTTAGTAAATGAACCTGAGAAAATGTGTGAGGCCTATCGGAAGTACTTCGCTCAGCTGTTCGGGGGTGACGGCGGTCCTGGTGGGAGAGCCGTCGAGGACTTTCTTGCCGGTCTGCTGTGTCTCTCGGGGTCGGATGTGGAGTCTTGCGAAGGGCCAATCACGCCAGGGGAGGTGATGGAGCCTTTGGCCGACTGTAAAGCGGGTAGGTCGCCGGGACTTGATGGTCTTCCGTACAAGCTGTATAAATGTATGCCAGACTTGTTCGGGCATCTACTGGCTGACGTTTACGCGAACTGGCAGCAGAATGGGTTTATCCCCAGATCTGTGCGCCGGGGAGTAGTGACGTTGGTCAGAAAGGACCCGGACAAGAGAGACGTTATAGAGAATTTCAGGCCCATCACTCTGTTAAACGCAGAAGTGAAGATTTTGGCCAAGGTCTTAGCGAAGAGGTTGGCGCGTGTCGCGAATGGTATAGTCGGGGAGGCACAGACATGTGCCATCCCAGGCAGAACCATTCAGGATACCCTCCATCTTATCCGCTATACCATAGAGAGGGTTGGTAATAAATCTGGCAAAGGTGGGGCATTGGTACATTTGGACCAATCTAAAGCTTTTGATAGGGTTGACCATCGATACCTGGCGACTGTGCTTTCGCGGTTCGGCTTGGGCCTTGGCTTCCTCATGTGGTTTATCGCTTTGTACCACAACATTGACTCGATAGTTTGGGTGAACGGTTTCCTTTCGAAGCCGTTCTTCATCAAACGCTCGGTTCGTCAAGGATGTCCGCTCTCACCGCTTAGTTGGTGGCTCTCGAGCCCCTACTGTAAAGGTTGGGTGGCATTCAGAGAGAACCAGGTGTAGAGGAGTTTGTTACGGCTTACGCGGATGGTATCACTATCGGCGTAACCTCAAAAGCACGCCTACGCGAAGTGGGTAAGACTATTAAGGCTTACGAGGTGTCAGGAGCAAAGATCAACCGGGAAAAGTCGGTCGGCTTGCAACTCGGCACCTGGGTTGGCAAGTCGATGCCTTGAGACAGCGTTGTTGGGCGCTGGACGGAGGGACCGGTTAAGTTGCTGGGAGTTTGGTTTGAACCAGGCCTCCAGATAGAGAAGAACTAGACGGAGGTATTGAGCAGGGTGGCTGCACTAGTCAAGACCTGGTCTTGGCGGAGTGAATGGCATAAAGAGTGCCGTAAGGTCCTCTTGCTATTCCGGCGCTCGGGCAACGCCAGCGGTGGGCGTTCCACACGGATTTTATATAGTGGGTTGGTAGAGTCTGAATGCGACGATGGCCTGGGGGCGACTCTAGGTCTCGGGTTTATTCAACTGGACAGTCTGTTTCACCGCACATTCGGGTTGAGAACGTTGGAGAACTTCCAAAAGTCCTTAACCTGGCAATGTTACAGAGGTGCCTTGCCCGTTTGGGATAAGCTCGCAAGACACGGTAAGCGTCAGTCGCCAACCTGTCCAAGATGCGGGGGAGACAGGGAAACCGTCCCTCACGCTATTGTTCAGTGTCCGGAGATATCTGAAATGTGGGCTTATGCTGAACACCTGTTGTCCGGCGAAGGAAGAGTACAACTGTCGACTGAGTCAATTATAAAAATTGACCCACTGGGAGTTAAAACGCCCGGTAGGTCAAACGAAGATAAGAATTGTTTTCTCACGGTTATAGCAATAGCGAAAGAGGCAGTATGGAAGACGAGGAAAAAGGAATTAAGACAGGCAATTTTATCTCTGGCCACAATTTACGATCAATTTTTACTTTTCATTTGAAAAGGAAGGTGTGGCTGGAGAAGAGACGTCTGTTGGATTGTACGTTCCAAAAGAGATGGAAGTATGTTGCACGAGTGTTGTGCGTGAAAGAAACCGTGTAAATAGACGAATAAAAAAAAACAAAAACATACCAACGATAGATCGGGGCTTGTGGGGTCGGAGCGTGGCCTGATCATCGCTTCATCTGTATTATCCCTGTATTGTTAATTTCATTCGATTTTTTGTATATTTTATTTAATTTTTAAAAGTTACATTTTATAGTCACAAAAGTCACAAAATCATACCGATTTACTGATCCCATCATTTGTTCTGTCCATTTCTATGTTTAGCCCCAGGTGGGCAATAAAGAAATTGGTATTTCGTATGTCTTTATTGTTCGGGTGAATGGTTTCTTTTTGAAACTGTTCAGCATCAAGTGCTCAGTACGTCAAGGACGTCCCCTCTCTCCCCTTCTGTACGTATTGGCTTTTGAGCCTTTGCTGCGGAGGTTGGAGGGACTGGGGGGCATCCTGCGTGATCTAGGTTATAGGAGGGCGGTCACGGCGTTTGCAGATGACATCATTATCATTGTGTCCGAGGTGGATCACCTACAGATTGTGGGTGAAACCATCAAGGAACACGAGGTGGTGGCATGAGCAAAAATTAACCGATAAAAATCAGTCGGCTTGTAACACGGCACCTGGAGAGGCAAGTCGATGCTTTCCAACAGCTTCGTGGAGCGTTGGATGGGAGGGCCGGTTAAAATGCTAGGAGTTTTGTTTGGACCAGACCTTCAGATATAGAAGAATTGGCGAGCGAGGTGACTCACCTAACTTAGGCCTGGTCTGATCGGTGGTTATCCTTGATAGGAAGGGCAGAGGTCGCAGAGGTGTTTATCGCTTCTGTATTTACCTACCGCCTAACCGTCGTGTCTTGTCCCGTTTCCTGGCTAAACAAGTTGGAACGGCTCCTTTTCTGCTTTTTGTTGAAGAGTAATGGTCTGCTTGTGAAGCACTCTGTCTGCTACCAACACCCGCTAAAGGGTGGCAAGGGATTTGATTGTTGATGCGCAAATTAGCGCTCCGACTAAGGCATCTGTAGCTCTACCTGGAGGTGAATAGATGTAGTCTCTGTTCGTCAGATGGCTTTCTCCTAGTTCACTAGCTTTAGTGAACTAGAACCATGGATCCAACATTGACCAAAGTCCGACGAGTGGCACATGGAGTGCCGACAAGCACTTTGGTTTCTCTCTCGCACGGGCAATGCCAGCGGTGGGGTTTCTACTTCGTTCTTTTATAGAAGGTTGGTAGAGGCGAGGAATGATGATGACCTGGAGGAGACTCAGGGCTTCGATGAAAATCAGTTAGCCAACCTGCTCCGAAGAACTTTCGGGCCATGGTCTTTGGATAACTTTCAGAGATCTCTGACCTGGCAATGTGTACGAGGTACGTACCAGTTCGCGATAAACTCGCAAGATATGGTCACTCCTGCTCGCCCATGCGCTCAAGATGCGAGGAAGACAGGGAAACCGTTCTGCATGCGCTTTGAAATGGCCCAAAATTACAGAAATGTGGGTTTACGTCGAATATCTGTTGTCACGACTGGGAAGAGTACAGCTGTCTTCCGAGTCGATCATAAAAGTTGTTGCCCCTTCCTCCCTTGACAAAGAAGGTAAGGCTTGTTTTCTCACTATAGTAGCTATTGAGAAAGACGTAGTGTGGAAGACCCGTATGAAAGGAATCGTGACAGGCACTTTCATCTCCAGCCTTGGGTTGGTGAGATTTCTCACCTTCCACCTGAAAAGGAAAATAATGGTGGAGAAGGAGTGCCTGTCGCCGGACGTATATAAGAAAAGATGGAAGGATGTTGTGAGAATGGTGGGAGTGAATGCTTCCACTTAAGAGTATCCATAAAGTTTTTTCAAATGTAGCATTGGAGGATCGGGGCTTGCGCGGCCAAAGCAGAACCCATCCCCCACTTGATTGTTTGTATAATTGTTCGTCCCAATCATTCGATTTTATTATATAAATTTTTTATCGATTTTTTCATATTTGTGTTTTTCATCCTGGCCCCAGACTATTGTATCGTTCCCTCTATGTTTGGCCCTCTGTGGGCAATAAAGAATTTAGAAATCATTAGCATGCCAGTTGGTGTCGAGTTTTTGTTCTTTTTACTGTTAATATTTGTTTGTTGAACTGTTATTACATTGGTTGTTTGGAACAATTTGTTATCTACCGAGGGCAGACTTGTGTTGTTTTGAAACCAAAAAATAAAAAGGAAAAAAGTATGAATCACCTCTGAAAGTGCGTAATGAAACCGGTCTCTGCACCAGTTTTGGTCCTAGCACCAGCAGAACCGCCTTGAGAATGTAATTAAGAGACATGCCAACGGCGGAACAGTTTGTAAAAGGAAGTGTTAACTTCGCCCAGGCAAATGAAATAGAAGAGCGTGACATACAATACCGAGGCTCTTATAAAGAACCGAGGATCTTATAAAGTTTAAAGGAATGACTGAAGGGGAGGGGAACGAAGCTAAGGTTGCTCCTCCCAATGAAGTGGCCCACAAGGCACAGAGAAGCAAGGTTATTTATAAAGGTTTCTTAATTAAGCAAAAGAAAAAAAGGTTGGATATAGCATCCAGAGCATCTGTGGAGCTCTACTTGAAACCTGAGTGGTGAAGCATCACATATATAACAGTAGGACAGCGTTTTGCGATGATTGAGGTGCCTTTTCAATCGGAAGAATAAGCGAAGTAGGCATCTACCAATCTGCTGAAAACAGCAGAAATTGTTCTACCCACGTATCTGGAAAGACGCACTTCCAAGATCTGGGTGGGAAATATACCATCAGAAGTGAACCCTGCTTGGCTAGTAGTGGCGATCACATAGGGCTTGGAGGACAAAATTATGATCCTCCAAGCACAAGCTTCAGAAATTAGCGCGAGCAAAGCCTCGAATTATTAATTCAAGCAGCCCCTGCAGATCTCGAAAATATAATCGAAGTAATTCAGGTAGGGGAAGTGAAGTCACGAGTAATGGTCGAGGGGAAGAAGCCTCGATGCTTCAAGTGTGGCCAAAGGGGCCACATAAGATCTGAGTGCAAACTTCTCCCCCCCCCCCACGAAAAAGAAACTCCACCTGAAAAAGAAAACCAAGAAGAGGCGGAAAGTGAGAATGCAACAACTGAGACGGAGAGTGAAATGGAGCGATAACAAGAAGGGGGTGGGAAAGAGTGGAAAAAAAAGGAGAAAAAGGAAAAACCTGTCCACCCCCAATAGTCCCACACGCAAAAACCAAGAAGAGAAGAAGAAAAAATACATACAGAGTCTAGAACATCTGCCCGGCCCAAGTCCCACCCAACCCACGCAGACATTAACTATATGGCAGTGGCATCACGAAATAAAACACTGCAAGAGTTAAGAGAATCAAAGGATTCCATTGACATAACACATAAATTCGAAAATAGGATTCCCAAAGATGTGTTAATTTATTCAATAACTAGAACTAATAACAATCTGTTCAAAAAAGAATATGAAACAAACATTGAGCCCATAGGGCTCTTCCCAAATTTATGAGAGCCTCACCAATAGTACCCCACAAGCCCCGGAAGAAAAGGATCGTGAAGGGGTGAATATTTGAAAAAACTTTTTTATGGATATTCTTAAGATTGGATGTAATGTGCGCGGCCTAAGGATATTATAGTTGCTACAGAGTCCAGGCTGAGCAATCAGAGGGGTTTCTCTCCCCTCCTAAATGGCTACGAGAAGTTTATTTCTCCATACCAACCTGGAGGTGGGGGAGGTGTTGCTGTGCTGTTCAGAAAAAACCTGGGCGTTGAGTGTAAAACACTTTTTAGGCTGGTCGTCGTGGATGTGACGTACAACGGCAAAACTTTCAGGTGGTGTCGGTTTACGCCCCTACAGGGGCAGGAAAAGCTGATTGTTTTCGAAGGCATGGATTGCGTTAGTTCGAGTACTGTTAGAAGAAGATATCAGTGTTTCATAAATCTGCTTAGCCGTTTTCAGCTAGCAGATAGGTATAGACTAGACGACCCAAACTCTCCATTGTGGACGTAGATGAATAGCGACGGGTCACCTAGATCCTATCTAGACAGGATGCTAATTAGGGAAGTAGATAAAAACTTAGTCGTCCACATTTTCACGATGTCAGCTACAGCGACCACAAATTTGTGGCCTGTAAGCTTGATTTAGATAGGGTGCATAGAAAGGGAGCCGGCTACTGGGAACTCAATAAATCTCTTTTGACTCATGAGGATTACAGGAGTCGGATTAGGCAGTTAGTTTCGAGGGCATTGTGTGGAACCTTTGTAAATAACAAATGGTGGTAAGCCCTCAGAAAAAGCCATTAGATTTGAGTCCATTAGGTTTAGTAAAGAATTAGTAGCTAGGAAAAATATAATAGAAAGGGCCTTAGTTAAGGACTTAGATGAATCACTGAGATCTGGTTCCGCGCCCCGAGTCTTGGCTGCGAAATTGATTCTGAATCAACACCTCGAAGCCAAATACGAGGGGTGCGTAGTCAGGGCTAAGCAACGTGCTGTAGGACAGGAAGGAATCAAAGCCGCTGGTTGGGCCCGTGTGACAGAGGCCCAACGTGATAATAAAAATTATATAAGGTCTTTGACGAATGATCAAGCGAACTTGATAAACGAACCCGAGGAGATGTGCAAGGTCTTTCAGAAGCATTTCGCACTGCTTTTCGAGGGTGGCGGCAGGCCGGAGTGTAAGAGGGACCTACGGACTTCCTCGCTGGTTTGCCGCGTCTCTCGGGACGGGATGCAGAGTGCTGTGAAGAACCGATTAGAGCTGCGGAGGTTGAGGAGGCTCTGGCAAACTGCGGCAGGGATAAGTCTCTGGGACTAGATGGTCTTTCCTACGAACTTTACTCTAGTATGCCAGACTTGTTTGGGCACCTACTGGCCTGAGTCTTCAGGATCTGGCAGCAGAACGGGTTTATTCCCAAATCTGTGACCCGGAGAGTGGTGACGCTGCTTAGAAAGGACCCAAATAAGGGGGATAGTATAGATAATTTTAGCTCCATCACTCTGCTTAACACAGAGATGAAGATTCTGGCCAAGGTGTTAGCAAAGAGGTTGTCACGGGTCATCGATGGACTCATCGGGGAGGCACAAACGTGTGCCGTTCCCGGCAGATTCATACACGACAATCTCCACATTATACGCTACACCTTAAATTCCTCTACTTACATAATATCGATCTCTCTTTCTTTTGTTGTCCTTTCTATCAATATATATATATATATATATATATATATATATATATATATATATATATATATATATATATATATATATATATATATATATATTAGTTTATGTATATATTAATATTATCTCAGTTTTAAAAAAAAAACCTTGACAATGTAAATATGTTAATAGTTACCATGGGTAGCAAAAATTACACAAAAACACCAGGATATCACACCCGTTTTATAGGTAGAGATACCAAGTTAAAGTGATGCATTTTGAGTAGATATGAATGATAACAATAAATGGAGCAAAACGCATATAAATAAAAGTTCCTTTAATTCCTACATATGTTTCAAAATATATGCATACTCTACTCCAAAGAAGTAAGAGCTGCTGAATAATATCTGAATTATATCTACTTCTACATCCACTGCCACTTGTCTTTTATTTTCCTCTTCTATAGTTGATTAAGTAATTTCCTTCCCAGTAATGCTACTTGAGTTGCCTTGTACCACTAGTTACCTTGTCTTAATATACCCGATCTTCTCCTTGTAAGCATGTATATTGTTATTATTTCTCAACAAAATATCTTGTACCTTGTTCTTCTATTGATTTCCGTTAATATCCGTATATTAATATATTACAAGGTAATGATGTTTAATTTATCATGTTTACATTCTTCACTTCAAATCAGTATGTTATTAATCTTAATATTTTTAATATATTCTTAAACAATATCTATTTCTGCCTCAATCACAACTTGTTCTTTATTTTCCCCTTCTACAGTTAGTTAAGTAAATTCTTCCTACTAATGCCACACTGGTTATTGTTCGTACCATTGGTAACTTCATCTAAATATTTCCGATCTTCTCCTTGTAAGCGTGTACATTATTATTATTATTATTATTTCTCCACTATATATCCTGTACCTTGTTTTACCATTAACTTACGTCAATATCCGTATATTAATATGATATATTACTAGGCTATGATGCTTTATTTATTTTTTATATTTACTTTCTTCGCTTTATATTAGTATGTTATTAGTTTTTTCCTTAAGGAGAAAATTTTTTTATATTTCATGAACTCTCTTGATTCTCTCCCTTCCTCTACTTTGGACTTAGCAATTAGCTTACGACTTTAGTTTACTTTACTGTGATCTATTTTGCCCTCCTCCCCCCATTTTAATCATTTAATTTAAACCTTTAGTATAGCGTTTACAGCCCCCTCCCTTTATAACTCTATGTAAACAAGCGTTCTTACTTCTAACGGTCACTTACTTGGCCATGTAATATTATAACTCGTAAGTTACCTAATCATTTCGCATTTGTCTTGCTTCTATATGTTGGTTCCCTAACGATGAATATATGTGCAGCTCTTACTTCTTTGGAGTAGAGTACACATATATTTTGAAACATATGTAGGAATTGAAGGAACTTTTATTTATATGCGTTTTGCTCCATTTATTGTTATTATTCATATACATATATATATATATATATATATATACATGCGCATAAGAAGGGATGACCACTAAGTGGACATCCAACAGTATATATATATATATATATATATATATATATTTGTGTTTCAGCCAAGTGGCACCACCGTGATTTTCACGTTCCTTGCATGGCTCTTCTCCCCCACCTAACATGGTCCAATCAAGAGTTTTGATGGCACATCTGGTGTATAAGAGAATTTGACACAGCTGCCCTAAACTGCGTCTCATTACGAGCCATTGGTTCGTCTGGTATCGTGGAGAGGAAAGCGTCAAGTCTTGAAGACCTCCGCATCCATGTCTGTGTGGTGACCACAACTGAGATCAATAGTCTAGGCGGCTCAGAACAAATGTCTTCCATAGAATCAACATGACTTTTTGATCCCTTGTACGGAAAGTCCTCAGTATCCACCCCGCCAGTTGTCTGCACCTTGCTGTCAACTTGACAATGTGCATGTGAAATGATGCATCACTACACATGTTGATGCCCAGATCTCTCACTGTTTGTGGTTCTGGGATTGCAGTACTTCCAGGCCCTGTGTATGCCAGTTGGGAGGTACTTGTGGTCTTGTAGCGCAGTACTTGAAATTTTTTTGCATTGAACTGCATATTATTTTGCTCTGCCCACTCATATATTGCATTTAGGTCATTCTGCAGGCTTACAATATCATCAGGATTCTTTATTGCCTGAGATATCTTTGTGTCATCAGCATAGCTAGTGACAGTGGCTCTCCGAGTGACCGTGGGCATGTCCAGAAGGGCCACTATGAACAGTAGTGGCCCCAGAACAGTTCCCTGTGGAACACCGCTCAATATTTGTGTTTCCCTAGATAGTTCTCCATTGACTGCAACTGTCTGACTTCTACCATTCAGGAAGTCATGCAGCCACTCTCCTAATTTACCAGCTATGCCAAGGTTTCGCAGCTTGTGACATATCAAGCCATGATCAATTTTGTCAAAGGCTTTTGCAAAGTCGAGATATATCACATCAACATTTGAATGGTCAAGTAGCTGCTTCAGGACCCAGTCATAATGCTGCAAGAGCTGCGTGAGGCAGCTTCTACCTGGACGGAAACCATGCTGGGTCTCATTCAGCAAGTCATTTTCTTCTAGGAACGCAATCAATCTCCTTCTGACAATTCGTTCCATGACTTTGCTAATATATGAAGTCAGAGAGATGGGCCTGTAGTTTCCAGCCTCTGCTCTGCTTCCACCTTTATGGATAGGACATATGGTGCCTTCCTTCAGCTTTTTGGGAAGTTTACCATTTGCAAGGAAACTCTGGAAGAGTATCCGGAGTGGTCCTGCTAATTCTTGTTTACACGACTTTAAGAGGACAGCTGGGAAACCATCGGGGCCAGTTGCCGAATTTGAGCTCATTTCATTTATGGCAGCTATCACATCTTCCTCTTCAATGTCGATGTAGGTAATGGATGCAGTCCCCTTCTGCTGAGTGCTATTGTCAAAGAAATCAGCTGGGTTCTTTATCTGCATGTGACTCAGAGGAGAGGTGAAGACACTCTTGAATTGTGTACTGAGCACTTCACTTATCCATGTGGGATCTGCAGTCAGTGAGCCATTAGGCAGGAACAGGGGTCCTATCTTATACTGCACCGTAGCAGTCTCCTTTGCAAATCTATAGAAAGCCTTGGGGTTTGTTTCTATGCTTTCTACTGCTCTCTTTTCCTTCTCTGCTCTCTCCTTTTCATGGGAGAGTTTAATTTTGTTTTCTATTTCTAAAAGTGTTAGTTTTAATTTAGCCCTTTTCCTATCCTCCAGTTCTCTATTTAACTGGTTTGAGACCTTTGTTCTGTGTCTCATAAGGATTTTCCTGTCTCTAGGAATTCTATTGGCATGTTTGCTGGTCTTTCTATATGGCACGTATTTGGTGCATATGTCTTGTATGGTTGACATAAAATGACTTAGTTTGAGGTCATTGTCTTGTATAGAAAGGCTGTCATGCCAGTTTCGATTTCGAATCTCTCTGCGAATTGACTTCCAGTCTGCCCCGTGGAAATTCAGGTTGGATATTGCTTGAGTCCTCCTGGTGGGGTGGGTGTCAGTGGCTTGTCTAGGACCATACATAGTTAATTCTATAATGTTATGATCTGAGAGAGACGTGGGCGTTATTTTCACATTATGGATTAGGCTCACATTGTTTGTGAAGCAGAGATCTAAAATATTGCTTCCCCTGGTTGGTTGGTTGGAGTATCACTTGTTCCATGAACAGCATGTTGGATAGTTCTAGCAATGATTTTGCCTGGCTTTGTTCATGCAGTGACATCCCAGAGAGGATGTGACCTTCAGGCCATTTAACATTTGGGAGGTTAAAGTCGCCTAGGAAAAGTATATTGATGTGTTGGTCCAGATTTGTCAGGACCTCTTCTATGCGTCAGGACCTCTTCTATATATATATATATATATATATATATATATATATATATATATATATACAAGGAAAAAAAGAAAATCTAGATAAAGATGATGATTGATAAACATAAATTATCATTTATTCCAGAGTGATAGCATGTAACATCAATTGGTATATCCTTAATTTCTTTCTCTTTCTTTTTTTTTTTTCCTTTTCTTCACTTTCCGCTCTGATGAAGTTCCATTATTTAAGTTGGTATAATTAATTATTTACAATAATAATAATTATTATTATTATTGTAGTAATTAAGCCTGATAATACTTTAAATAGCGGTAACAGAAACAGCTGTCAGATGAGATATTGTCTTTTTCATCGTCAATAAATGATAATTGATAAACATCAATTATCAATTTTATCTCCATTTTTTCCCTTAAATATAGATTAAACTTCGGTTTATTCTTTTCCTTACATATCATTTATGAGCATTAATAGTAATACTCATAATTACATATAGGTCAGACACCAGTTAATTCATTAGATACAAGTGTCCCTTAGACTGTTGTTATAACCCCTAACTCACCTATATATATATATATATATATATAAATGTATTAACAGAGGGTATAGATAATACAGGCACTCCCCATATGTATTAAGGTTGTTGAAAGGCCAGGCAACCCTATCAAATCCCTTATCAGTAGAACATACCCTTTTAGTAGAACCCCCTGCACTGATAGGAACTGTACTGTATGTAGATTTAGCCCACAAACAAACTGTAAAACCAGAAATGTGGTCTATAGTATAAGATTACAGAGGGACGATGCAGTAACAAGACAACGACGTATGTAGGGGAAACAGCACGGAGCATAGGAGAGCGGGTAAATGGACATTGGAGGGAACTTAAGGAAGAGAAAGGCTCATCAGTTCTGTACCAGCACGCTGAGCAGGAACACAGAGGCTCACTCAACAACATAGAAATTAAAATCTTGTCCACACATAGAACAGATGCAGCACTTAGACAAATTACAGAAGCTACACACATAATATAAGATAAACCTAGCCTGAATAAGAAAACTGGAATGGAACACCAACACACACCCCCAGCAAACCACAACATATGACAATAAATTCCCCATAAACCGATAACAATATGAATAAAATATAATACAATACATAGATAAACAAATGGAATTAAATACTACATCCGTTAACAAAATTAAATTAAATACAAAAAGCAAAACAAAAGGAAAACACAAAAACAAAACACAAAAAACAACAAAAACAAGTAGGTATAAACAAATAAATAAATAAAAACAAAAATAAACGAACATGTATTAACAGAGGATATAGATAATACAGACACTCCCCATACACACACATGCACTTACAAAACATAGACACACATAGAGGGATACGCATGCGTAGACACATACAATAGGAATACAAAATACAAAATGGCTGATAGTTAGCAAGGTGGGACACACATAAGAAAGAAGAAAGCAAAGGACCACTGATGAGGTCACAGAAGTGTAACGAAAGTACTCTGGCCGAAATAGGATTAATGTAATGTAATGTAATATAAAGCTGAAGCAAATTAACACCAAATATAACACCAAACAGTGCGTGTGTTTTTATTGGCTAAACTGGCAATATGACCATCCCCAAATACAACATCTATTTCAACACACGATTTCACATCAAAAATCTTGCAAAACAAATATATATATATATATATATATATATATATATATATATATATATATATATATATATATATATATATATATATATAATATAATATAATATAATATAATATAATATAATATATATTATATTATATTATATTATATTATATATTTTAATGGGGATGGCCGGCTTATGGGATAACCCTTGGTTTCGCGTCCATCAGACCGCAAAACCACTTGGCCTAAGATCTCCTTTATAGATGAGAAACCCAGTGTAATCCCATAAACCGGCCTTCCCTATTGAAATGTGCACTGCTCTACTCCTTAGAGTGTGTTTCTTCTCCAGATTTATTTTTTCTACAAACGATATTATATATATATATATATATATATATATATATATATATATATATATATACGTTTTGCGATGGGTAAATTTTCACCCTTTTATATTTTCAATTTCACGCATGCTTGTTGAAGAAGTGGCTTCCTTCTTGCTTCTCTGCCACAGTAGCCAAGTTTGTGGAGTTACCTGACAGCTGTTCAAGGATTGACATCAACTTGTTCTGCTATGTTAGAGGCTTGCAATGAGGATTATCCTCCACACTTCACTTAACAAAGTAAAGGGTCCTATCAAAGGGCCCAGGTCGATCTGGGCAAGATGGTGTGGACTCCTTCCTCTCTCTGGTGAATTTCACAATCGCCCTATTAACTGCAGAAAGCGGGATACCAAGTCTATAATAAACATAAATGGGGTGTCTATTTGCTTCTGTCATGTCTGTGTGTGTGTTTGTGTGTTTGTGTGTGTGTTGGGACACGCCGGCGGTGCACTATCGAGCGCCGGCCGTGCCTCGTTCTTTTTTTCTTTTTCTTTGGGGCCACTGGAGTAGAGAGCACTTCCGCCTTTGTCGGAAGGTCCTCCTCCTCCCCCCCACGACTTTCAGTGGGCAACCATTGTCGCCCACCTTCTTCCTTTTTTTCCTTTTTTCGAGGAGGTTTCCACCTCCTCGACTTCCTCCGTCTCTCCCTCCACTGGAGCAGCGGGGGGGAACAACATTTATTAACTGTTCCAGGACCTTACTCTGGTCCTGGGGACAATCTTTCTTGATGTGGCCGGGCTTCAGACACTGGTGACACTTGGGTTTACGTCCCTCAAAAATCACCGGATACCTATGCCCAGCCATCCTCAAAAAATCCGGGAATACCAGATCCCTGGCAAAAACCGCTTTTGACCCAACCCAATCAGCTGTAGTTAAAATTTTCACATTTAGGAGCTTGGCTCCACTGCCACCCAGACCCCGTCGGATAGTATCCTCTATCCAATCAGCCCACAGATCCAAGCTCTAGTTAATTTCTTCCCACAGTATGGGGAAGTAAGGGCTGGCTCGCAAACTTGCGAGCCACCTCAGGGGTGTCAAATAGCAACCAAACCATTGCATACTTGACACCCCTGGTTATGAACTTGATAATGGCCAGATGCTCCGCCAGCTCACTCTCTATCTCGACCTTGAGAAAGACCGTAATGGTGTCGAGTGCCTTTGAGTAGGTTCTGAGCACCACCATTCTTTCCCTAAAGTCCTTTAACCACTTTTTGGGTGGGATAATCTCCCACTCCATGACAGAGTCCTTCTTTTCAATTTTTGCCATGTCCGAAAAGTTCAATACAATATTTCAACACCATAGTCCAAAAAATGTAAGTTAGAAAAAAACAGAATGAAAGAGAAGAAAAAATAAATTCCAAAGAGAAAGAAAGAAGAAGCAAAATTAGAAGAAAAGAAGAAAAAAAGAAAGGAAAAGAGAAACAAATAGCAATGATCAGACAGGGAATCCTAGGTTCTGCAAAAAGTTCTCTTCACCAGGTAATCCAGCAGTCAGAGTTCTCTTCTTGGCGTAAGGTAAATCCACGAGGTAAATCCACGAGAAATATCACGCTCACAGAAATGTTCAAATTCTGGCGAAAAAAACGCCACACACAATTTAACATAAGTTCTAAAAAAATTTTCAGTCCGTCGTTGAGGCGGCACGCCCACCACGACGAACGAGAAACGCAATTTTTGCTCGCTAAGCGAGCAACAAGTTAAGTCGCCGAAAGCAGGCAAAGCTGAGCTGGGCGAATTTGCTGCAAAAAAAAAAAAAACAGCAACAAACCCGTCCCAGCTCAAAAAACAATTTCACCTACCTCGGTCGACTCTCACAGTTCAATTTTTGGACGGCGTCGAACGACGTACGTCCACACAGTTCTTCAGGTTGACAGGAAGTACCGCCAACGCGCAAGACTGGAAGTCAAGGGTAAGCAAGCTACTTACCACACAGCCACTCCTGTGCCTTTGAAAATTTGCAGACGATGAATATTCAAGTATAAATATATAGATATTTATATATTAAATAAGGTAAATTTACACAGGATACAATGACACAGAAAATTAAACTAATAATGAAAGAAAATAAACATTGAATAGATCCAGCCTCCGTTCTCAGGGTGAAGTGAAGATAATGCTCAAGTTGCCAATTTCTTAGACTTCGCTCTCGACCTAGATACAAACATATATCACCCTTTCCACTCGCTAGAAACTTAAAACACAAACGTAGTTCGACGTGAACATACGACGAGACAGATGGTATTTTATGTGCTTGATATCACCCTTAAAAATGGAGAATCAAAGCGAACATTATCGACATGTCATGCTTTTCTATTTTATTTGCAAGAACGCAACAAAAACCTCTTGGAAGATACGTGCTGTGTGTGGAGAGGATGTTGTTACAGAATGTGTGTGACAGAAATAGTTTTCCAGATTTCGATCGGGAAATTTATCCGTTCAATTTGCACCTCACTTATCCAACAGAGATTTTCAGCAACAAAGTGAAGAAATTAGTCGAGATCAGCCCCCGTTATACGACCTGGACAAACGCAGATGTTCTCCAAATATCGAAATCGAGCACTAAAAACTACCTGCATCAATTAGTTACGCCAGCAAGCTCATCGTTTTAGTCCCACATCAATTGAATTAGGAGAACATGGCCCAGCGAATGTCCATCTGCGATTTATAGCAGATGCTTGATAAACGATCCCTTTTTGAAGAGAATTGTGACAGGGACGAAAAATGGATCGCCTATAACAATGAGAAGCGCCAGTGATCATGGGAGAAGTGCGGCGACCACCACATACAACCTTCAAAACAGGATTTTTATCTAAAGAAGGTTATGCTTTGAATTTGGTAGGATTGGAAGGGTGTTGTCTTTTACGAGCTTCTTTTCATAAATAGGACCATCAATTCGGAATGTGAACTCCTACCAACTGGAAGTGTCTAGAACTTGCTAATCGTAAGGGTATTGTCTTTCATCCCGATAAAGCTAGACCGCACACTTCTTCGTAGATGCTGCAGACGTTACTGAGGCTTGGCTGAGAAGTTCTGTGTCACTCTCCATATTCGCCCGACCTTGCCCGACATCGATTTCTGTCTTCAAATTCACTGAATGGACAGACTTTCAGCTCCGAAGAGGATGTAAAAATTCACCTGGAAGATTTTTCGCTAGTAAAGAGAGGAAATTTTTTGAGGAAATAGTGAATCTGCTCACAAAATGGCAAAAGAAACTGAAACTAAAAGGCAATTATAACTGAATATTGATTGAATATGTTTAAAACTAAACGGCAATTATATAATTGATTGTATATTGATTGAACATATTTAAAAGTTGGCTTATGTTCCCTTAAACTGAACGGAATTTTTGACTAAGCCAATAATTTTGTGAATATAACAGAAATATTATTTTGTGCAAATCATTTTAGCACAAAGCTTGATAAATTAAAATGAAATGGCGCTAGGAAATACGAGTATAGACTTTAAAATATTAAATATATAAACATATTCATATATATATATATATATATATATATATATATATATATATATATATATATATATATATATATATATATATATATATATATATATATATACAGTGCCAGTGCTTGTAACATTTGGGTAACCAGACTGGCCATTTCAGGAAATCCGTAACTTGGACATTACGACTACGAAGATACAATGACTGGTAACTTTCATATCAACAGTGATGTGGACAGAATCTATTTTAATTGGAGAGGAAGTAGAGGTAATCGATCAGTCTAGGCAGCCTTTGAATGCCGTATCATAACACTTAACCAACATTTATTGAGACACAGATCACTTGATTTTCATAATATTATTACTGTTGAGTACAACTGCAATAATATCATGAAAATCAGCTGAAGAACTTTTGAAGAAGTAAACTGGGAGTACAGCCGGTCCGTGTGAACCAAAGGTAGCTGCACCAATCTACATAACCAGGGAATTAGCGGGTTAATATTCATCTTACCAGCATAACTACGCTTGCTTACGCATTCCTCAAGTTGAGAGGAATAGCAAGCCTCCTGGATCTGTTATAAATACATCACAGCTCTTCTAAAAGCTTACAACTTTGCTACCCAGGAACAGGAGATAACTTCTGAATACCTGATCAACAATAAAGAAAACGAAACCAAGAAACTTACATATTTTGATAGCAATTTTCGATTGTACCATATCAGTGTAGATATCAACTATACCATCAACGATCCAAAAATGCCCGGAAGATAGTACCCTGCCACTCAACATAACTGACAATGCTACACACAGGAATAACTTTTGAATGCCATACCATAGGTACACTAAAACCAAAATGTGTCCATATCTTTAAAAATAAATAATACTGGTGGAACATTCGAATAAAAACAGCAACTTGATGTAAGCAAAACAGACCGGGTATAGTTATATGCGCCGGTGAGCAAAAAGAAAACAAGTACTGTTGCAGAGAGCAACTCGGAAGATATATATGTCTCGTCAAAAACAGGGGAAAAGGAGAACATTTATGGATAACTTATGAGAAATTTATAGATCTTCTATCAAGGCTTTAGATTTTTATTTGTCATATGTGGAATGGCTTACTTAACAACAGATCTGCATAGGATTAGAAATGCTTAGGTTCTCTAAAATAGAACAGAGCAAACTCATTCACTGTCTCCAAATGTAATAGATTAGAGATACTCTTTACTCTTCTACTCTTTTACTTGTTTCAGTCATTTGATTGCGGCCATGCTGGAGCACCGCCTTTAGTCGAGCAAATCGATCCCAGGACTTATTCTTTGTAAGCCTAGTACTTATTCTATCGGTCTGTTTTGCCGAACCGCTAAGTTAAGGGGACGTAAACACACCAGCATCGGTTGTCAAGTGATGTTGTGGGGAGGACACAGACACACAGACATATACATATATACGACAGGCTTCTTTTAGTTTCCGTCTACCAAATCCACTCACAAGGCTTTAGTCACCCCGAGGCTATAGTAGAAGACACTTGCCCAAGGTGCCACGCAGTGGGACTGAACCCAGAACCATGTGGTTGGTAAGCAAGCTACTTACCACACAGTCACTCCTACGCCTACATTGAAAATTTGTTAAAAACATTTAAGGAATTATCCATTTCAGGTTCGTTGGTTTAAAACATGCAAGGAATCGGATATACAAGTAGAATACACACATACGAACATGGAGTACACATACTAATCTACTGAAATGAGATGCGCATACACGCAAATATGCACACACCAACCAATTCAAATAACCTCAAACCCAAAGAGCTAACTCAACTTGAACAAAAGCTCATTGTCACTGTGTTAATGACCAGCCTGGACACTGAAAGAAAGAAAGAAATCCTAAAGACAAATACATACATACATACATACATACATACATACATATGGTGGTTGTCTACTCCTTAAACAGAGTTTGACCACCTCCTGCACCTACACCTTAGCCCTTTCATGGCGTCTGATGTGGCTTTTTAAACCAGACAGTGTTTTGAAAAAACACCCACACAGATTGCACCTCTGATTTGCACTACCAATACCTGCAAGTAAGTTCTGCTCATTGTGGATCCTAACATGTCTTTTAAGACCCCCATTGGATTTGCAAACCCTCTGGCACACACCACATTCAAACGTGTGCACAGACATATAATCAGAATAGCTGGATGAGGTTTGTTTTCCATGGGTTCGCAGGTGAGATTTGAGGCCATCCAAGGACAGACATGGTCTGTCACAGACTGTGCACACAAAAAGGTCCTTGTCATTCACCTTCTCAGTCTTTACATTTTTCCTTAAATGTCTCTTGAGCCCTGCTTGCATCATCCTGGCCTCTTCAAATGCTTTCACTCCACTCCACACCCTTGTTCGCCATCCAACTCGATCTGAAGCGAGGACTTCTATATCTTTTGGGGCCATTCCAATTGACTTCATAGCAGTCCTTATGCCATCCTTAAACCTTTTTTTAGGTTTATGCCGATAACGTTTCCCCTCTGCAAGCTCACCATAAAACAGCTGTTTCGGCATGCGTTCATCTGCCATTCGAACAATATGGCCACACCATCTCAATTGGTTCCTCAAAATCATGGCTTTAATTGAGGGGATGCCTGCAGATGCAAGGATATCTGTGTTTGGAGTAAAAGAATTCCATTTAATTCTTAAAATATGACGAAGGCATTTTTGGTGGAATTTTTCTAACATTTTAAAATGCCTTTCATAACAGGTCCAAGTTTCACAGGAATACAATAGGGATGTTAAGACAAATGATTTGTAAAGAGCCAGCTTTGTATTGTTATTTATATGTCGCTGGCGCCAGACGCGTGACTCCAAGCCACCAAATGCTTTTGCTGCCCTTTGAATTCGCAGGTGTATTTCCGTATCAAGATTTCCATCATCTTGAACAGAGCTTCCCAGGTAGACAAATGAATTGACAACCTCAAGTAACTTTCCCTTAACAAAAATTTTAGGGAGGTTACAAACAGCACCATACGCAGGTTGATACATTACAACTGTTTTTTTCAGATTGATGGTCAGGCCAAAATCATCACAAGCTGCATCAAATGCAGATACAAGGGATTGCAGACCCGATTCAGAATGACTAACCAGATCGCAATCGTCAGCATACAAAAGTTCCCTAATAAGTGAAGTAAAAACCTTCGTTTTAAACTTCAGTCGGGTCAAATTAAAAACATTCCCCGTTGTTCGATATTTTATGTAGATACCCTCCTCAGAGTTTTGAAAGGAATGTGACACCACAACGGCAAAGTATATTGCAAAGAGGGTGGGTGCATCAAGGTCTCCCTGCTTTACTCCATTTTCCACAGCAAAAGATTCAGAAAGCCTACCACCAAAATTAACCCTAGCTCTCATATCCTGATGCAAAGCCTTGACCATGTTTATAAACTTTTCTGGGCAACCAATTTTCCCCAGAATTAGCCACAGAGCACTTCGATTAACAGTATCGAATGCTTTGCTCAAATCAACAAAGCAATGGTACATACATACATACATACATACATACATACATACATACATACATACATACATACATGCGTGCATGTCAATTTGTATGAATGTATGTTTTTATATATGTGTGTTTGTAACCCAATTTATTCTGACTCTTGGAGGTCAGTAATATGTCATCATGCTGATCAAAGTCAACAAAACTTGTCCCCCTTCAAGGCATTTTCTATGGAGCCGAAACGTGAACAATGATGAATGAGTTTCAATGTTCCCTCATGTAGGATCAAAGCATATCAAGGCCAAGAAAGAGACCTTCCGCTCGTCAGTTCTGTAAATGTTCAAAGAAGGGTAGGCTTTGTTGGCTACATACTAAACATACAATACTGTTCACTATGTACCTTTATTACATATTATTCCCTAAGGGTAAGTTGATAAATAAACTAACAAATAATGTTCTAAAATGTACACATATTTTAAGACACACTTTTCGTTGGTTTAAATAAAATTGAAATATGACTTGGTATTATAATGCACTATACCGTAGTAGTTAGTCCATAGACAGGTTATACTAATATAATTTACCAATAGCAGTAGGCATTTTGTAATTTTGACAGATTCATATAATATGGCAAAGGGTTACCTCCCCTTAATGGACTTAGTTTTAAGAAGAGACAAAAATAATATTGAGCCATTTAACGCTAGACTTAATATGGAAGAAATCTAGAAATACGGTATGGATCTTCAAATTTTGATTTTTTGTTTGATTTATTCATTATTTGTTTTTTGTTTTTTTTTGTTCTAAAAGATTGTTCTAAAAAGTTATTCCCCGAAGAAGTGTATGGCAACTTATATATTTGACTTAAACTTGACGGTCAAATATAGCTTTATACAGAAATGTTAACATCGGATTAAATAACATTGATATGGGTATTGGCATCAAATCTCTTTCTTAAATGTAAAAATTTAAAAGTTTGGATATATAAACAAGGAGAACGATCCCTAAGGAGTCTAATTTAGATTTTTTTACTATGCAACTTATGCATAGTAAAAAGATTTCATATTCTTCTTAGATCCAACAATTCCAACACACTGCTAAATTCCAAATCTGAAACTTTTAGCAGATGTAAACACATGGACAGGTTTCTTTTATCGAACTGGAGGACACCACCCACTCCGGATTGAGTTGCTGTCTCGCAGACTTTGACATATTTTCTGTTATTTTGTTCTATACTATCTGTATTTAATGTGGTGTCTGCAATGAGGGAGGACGAGGATCTTAGTTTCCTTGATTTTTTCTTATTGTTTCACTTTTTGCATCAACCTTCTTCACGTTTTTCACATCTTCTTCTTATATTCTCACTGTCCAGTGTCCTTGTTTTTAAAATATATATAACGCATAAGCAGAGCCTGATAGATTGCTTGGAGATACACGGCGTATTTTGTAAACATGCCTAGTTAAAGTATCATAAAAGCACGAAATTATCAGTATTTCTTTCGGTTGTGTATTAGATTGATGTGTGTGTGCGTATGTGTGTATGCATGTGTGTGTGTATGGGTGTGTGTGTGTGTGTGTGTGTGTTAGAGAAGAAAATATGAGTGAGATATGTCAAGTGTCTCAATGAAACAATTTTATATAATTTACCCCTTCAAACTATTTATATTTACAGCAATAAATGTAATAATTCGAAGACTATGCCTAAACGAACCTTAATGACTTCAAACAACGTGTTTCACTCTCTAGAATGAAAGTAAATATATGCTTCAAATCACCTGATTACACCATGCTTCCGTTTACAAAGTTTTCTACAACCATATTTTAATCGCACACAAATTAGTGGCGTAAAAAATATGGGGAACTGGTTTCACATGACAGTTGAAACTATATTTTGATCTGTGCTTGTCAGTAACTCACCTTCCATTACATACCGCTTGCATCCAGGCGATCGATATTGTTTAATGCTACAAAAAACAAAAATAAAAATATAAATTAAAATAAATACCAAAACGTTAAACTTCAAGTAAATGCAAATACTAGCAGATGTTATAGTTCCTCTGTTTCTTTGATATATATTTAATATAAATTGATTACCAACTGTAGAATTTAATCTGCTTTAAATCTTATTTAAACCAAAATTATTATACTAATATTTTGTTCCGTTTTCATATAAAACTTCAATGACAAAAATTAACATGAGTCATTGATTTCTGTATGTATGCACGAAACAGAAAATTTTTTAACAGCTAATCCATCACGTGCTATCCTATTTAGATTATAACTTATATATGTACACACACAGACACAAACACGCACATGCACACACAAACACAAACACACACACACAAACACACACACACACACACACACATATATATATATATATCCAAGATTGAGACGAATTCCAAACCTCCACGTGGCAGGTGTGATAATAGTTGAAAGATTTCTCTCACCATGAAACTCATGGCACTCTTTTTAACACATTAAGTATATATATATATATATATATATATATATATATATATATATACAGTTATATAAATAATAGAACAATAAGTTATTTGTCATAATAATACTCAGAGTTTCAGATGCCGGGGCTAAAAGACATCCTCATTAGTTTTTGTCTTAATAACTGATGAGGATGTCTTTTAGCCCCGGCATCTGAAACACTGAGAATTATTATGACAACTAACTGATTGTCCTATATTATATATTTATAGATAAATTCCTCTATTTACATAACATCTAGGTCTCATTCATTATTTTGTTGTCATATTATCATACCCATACAACTGAGGACACCGCAAAGAAAAGACAAACAGGAAAAGATCATTCCATTTATAGTGACACAAAATCCATGCCACCAGAACATCTTTAATATCGCCAAAGCGAACTTACCGATCCTTGCACAAAGTAAGGAATTGAGAAATATCATTACAGATCAAAATATAACTCTCAGTAAGAGACAACCTAAAAACTTGAAAAAACTATTAACAAAGGCAAGGTTTGACCTCAGCAACAAAAATCAAACATTCACTGTATCTAAATGCAATGATAGCCGATGCGGCACATGCCGATCAATCCATACCGGCCCATATATGAACACAAAAACAGGGAAAATATTCACCAATGCGAACATGAACTGCAAAAGTAGAAATCTAATCTACTGCATCAAATGCCCTAATTGTGAAGAATTGTACGTTGGCCAGACAGGTAATGCACTATCGGAACGCTCACGGGTACATCGACAACAGATTAAAAACCCAGAAGTCCGCCAAATTCCACTGAGTAACCATCTAGCAACATGTGGTCATCAAACTTTTATTATATTTCCATTCCATAAACTTTACAACCGGAATGAAATTGAAAGAAAATGCAAAGAAAAGGACTTTATTAAGAAATTCAAACCCACTCTTAACAAACAATGATTAAATCCATCTTACTTGGGGTTTAAAAATCTTATCCCTGTAACCAAAACACAAAAAATCTCTGATATCATCATTTCTATAAATAGATTTGGCATCATTTCTAAGAACAGCCAAACACCTACTGGGGTTTAAAAATCTTATCCCTACAACCCACACAAAACAATAAATTAAAATATCATCATTTCTAAAAATAGATTTAACATCAATTCTAAAAATAGCCAAACACCTACTGCTGCCGTCCAAAGGAATTGGTATAAAAGACAGAAAACCAGCCAACTTATTACAGTCTGTTAAAGTCTGTCATACCGGCCATGACGAAGGGAAATAGCCCTGAAACTCGAGTCGCCTTTATATATATATATTTATATTTATATATTTATATATTTGATCCTTTATATTGAACACTCAATATTTCATCTACATTCAATACTTTCTTTCATGGTCCCATCCATTTTTATTTTATTTTATTTTATATTGTATATTGTATATCATATTATATATTGTATATTCCATATTCTATACCCCACATTAGTTCTGCAGGAATATAAATAAAACATAAAAGACAGACAGTGTTGGAACTCTTTTAAGCAAAATAATATATTCCTCTATACACAATCATACAAAAAAACCCCACCTTTTTTGTATTTATTTTTACTCGCATATATATATATATATATATATATATATATATATATATATATATATATCGATTTAAATGAGAGCTCAAAACTGATCCATTGAAAATACTTTATTATAATAATAATGAAAATGGCCTATGATCATTTCGATGCAATATCCAGATTCATTCATGCATATTATAAAATATTATAAAACATGGGATACTGCATCTCCTCAGGGTCTTATTATTATTAGTAGTAGGCAGACAATAAAAATAGATAACATTCATATACAATTTTCATAGTTGACCTATGAAAATATGCAAAAAAAAATGATTTGAAAAGACATGAGATGATATACAACCGTACATCATAATGATAGGATATACAACCGTACCTCAGTTTTGAGCTCTCATGTAAATCGATATAAATACAAAAACTCACTTGTGAGTATTTTGCTACGTTTGTTAACAGATACAATATTTTTGCCTAATTTTTGGTATAAAAAATATGTAAATACATATATATATATATATATATATATATATATATATAATAATAATAATAATAATAATAATAATAATAATAATAATAATAATAATAATAATATAGATTTAATCAAAAGATTAAATGTGGTACTTAAAATGTTTGAGGCACCAGAATTTGGTAGGATAAAAACGAAAAACAAAATCAAGAGATTTGGTGAATAAGATTTGAAGTTAAGCAACAAAAATTCAATAGGTTATAGCAGTACGTACGTTTCGTACAAGCTCCATTTATTCGTGTAGTGAGAACACCACAGAAAATACAATGAAAATGTACTCCTCAGCTGCATAATGGAATTTCATTTTAGAAGGTCATTTTGAAGATGTTTGCAAAAAACAAGAGTAAGAGAAGAAAACACATCTCGACTATGCTGCTGTTTCACAGACAAGTGAATCAAACAAGAATTTAAAATCTAATTGGAGGGATAGTTTTCCTCTGACTATCCTTTCCATGACTTTGCTGATGTGTGAAGTCAGAGAGATAGGCCTATAGTTTTTGGCATCTGCTCTGCTTCCCTCTTTATGGATTGGACATATTATTCCCTCCTTCAGCTTGCTTGGCAGTCTTCCGTTTGCGAGAAAGCTCTGGAAGAGGATCTGGAGGGGTTTTGCCAGGGCAATCCTCCTTAAATCGTGTACGATTTAAGGAGCATTGCTGGGAAACCATCAGGGCCAGCAGTTGAGTTTGTGTCCACTTCATGTATAGCTAGTAGTACATCTTCTTCGCTAATGTTGATGTATTCCATCGTAACTGCCTCACTGGTTATAGGGGAGGTAGCAAAGAAGTTCACTGGCTTGTTCACTTGTCTGTGCTCCAATGGAGTGGTGAAGACACTTTTGAATTGCTCATTCAGTACCTCACTGATCCTAGTTGGACTGTCTGTGAGGGAGCCATCCTTTTCGAAGAGGGGTCCAATCTTGCAGCGTACTGAGGCTGTTTCTTTTGCGTAATGAAAGAAGGCCTTTGGGTTTGACTTAATGTTTTTTATAACCCAGGCTTCTTTGTCTGCTCTCTCCCTCACATAGGATTGTTGCAGCCTTTTTTCGATCTCCATCAGTGTGGTTTTTAGGCGGGACTTTTGGCCATTCTTGGGATGCTGGTTGAGTCGATTTGCAACTTTTGTCCGTCGTCTCATGAGGATCTTCCTCTCCCTTGGAATCTTGTTCCTATTTGTTTGGGCCTTGTGCGCTGGGACATATTTCTGGCTTATGGCTTGCACAATAGACATGAAACATTCTAGTTTCATGTCAATGTCTGGTGTGGAGAGACATTTTGGCCAATCCTCTCTGAGGATCTCTTTCTGAATCGATTTCCAGTCCGCTTTGTGGAAGTTAAGATTGGAGAGATTTTGGGTGCTTCCTTTAGGCTGTATGTCTCTGGTTTCTTTTGGCCCAAACATAGACAGCTCTATTATGTTGTGATCCGAAACTAATGTCGGCGTCACTTTCACATCATGAATGATGTCCGTATTGTTCGTGAAGCAGAGATCTAGAATGTTATTCGCTCTAGTTGGTCTGAGAACAGTTTGCTCCATGAATAGGGCATTGGTGAGGTTGAGCAGGCATTCCACCTGTGCTTGCTTGCGATAAGTCATTCCTGAGAGTATGAGACCTTCGGGCCATTTGACGTTGGGGAAGATGAAATCACCCATAAGAAAAATGGTCACATGGTGTTCCAGTTTCATGAGGATTTCTTTAATTCTAGCGAGGCAATCTTCAAATTTGCCTATGTGGTTTGGAGCATCCGGTGGGCAATATGCATTGCATATGACTATATTATGTTGTCTTATGTATACAACTAGGGTGTCGCATACCGAATTTGAGTATGACAGTAAGACCTGGGGTGTGGGGTCGTCACGGATGTATACAGAAACTCCACCATGGCTCCTTTCCCTTCTGTCTGTTCGCAGTATGACATATTTTGGTACGTGTACTTCTGCATCCTCTATATCAGGGCTGAGGTGAGTTTCCACGAGTGCTATGCATAGAGCTTGATTGCATGCAGCAAGGTCTCTCAGGAAAGAAATTTTGCTTTTATTATTATTATGCAACAGCCCCCCAATATTTAGTAAAAATATTGGTGTGATGCCTGTGCAGGCGTTAGGGGAGGCCATCCCATGTCTGTTGGCTGTGGTGGTGTTGCGCAGTGGGGAGCAAGGTTCCTCGTCTGTGCTTGGCGTAGCCACGTCAGCTGCTGCATAATCTTTTGCGCCATGCACAAAAAAGACCCTTGCTCAGCTGCTGCGTTGCGTAAGATTTCTGAAGAGCGCACGTCCTTGAATTTTCTCCTTGGGGACATCTGTCGTCTTTCCTCATGGAAGTTTTTATCCTTTAAACCTTTGTAGTTTTGGCGGGGTGTCGGGTGGGCAAACCGGCAGTTTTTGCCGTCTTCCCCATGCCAACATTTGCCTTGCAGGTAGAATTTGCAAGTTTCTGGGTGCCTTCCAAATTTCTTCTTTCCTTTGGTGTCTTGGATGGCATTGGATCCACCTTGCTATTTTCTACTTTTTGTTCTTCCTTTTCTTGTGGGTACTATTTTCCACTGGTTATCTATTGGGGTTGAGGGCTCCTTTCCTTTGTAGGACCACCGGCACAGAGGGGCTTCTATTTGCTGCTTCCTTGGCTCCACTATCCTTTTCTGCCTGGTTGTTCATAGGAGTGGGTGATCCATTCTTTTGAGGAGCCACTGGGTCAGAGAGACTTCCGGGTGTTTTTTCCTTTTCCTTTTCCTCCTCTCCAATTATAACATCTAGGGTGTCCATGTGTGGTCTGATGAGTGCATACGAGCGGAGGAATTCATTCTTCTTCCGCTTTATCTGTTCAGTGGTTCTGTGAAAGCCATTATTCTTCAGTGCAGCGGTGATGATGTTGTTTGGGGGATCGCCACTAGCAATCATCCATGCTCGCAACAGAAGATCTAACTCTTTTTTTTAAAGCCCAGAAGGGGAGTAGAGGATAGAGAGAAAGTGAAAGATAGCGGGAGGTAGAAAAGAAGAAACACAGAGGGGGGAATAGGGAAAGAGAGAGGGAGATATGAAGGAAAGAGAGAGTGAGATATGAAGGAAAAAGAGAGGGTGATAGGAGGAAGAGAGGGAGTGTGGGGTGTTAGAGAGACTGGGGGAGGTAGAGGAGGGGGAGAGAAAGAGAGACAGAGTGAAGGAGAGGAGGGGAGGAGAAAGAAAGACAGAGGATGGGAGGAGAAAGAGAGACAGAGGATGGGAGGAGAAAGAGAGACAGAGGATGGGAGGAGAAAGAGAAATAGGATGGGGGAGAAAGAGAGACAGAGGATGAGGGGAGAAAGAGAGACAGAGGATGGGAGGAGAAAGAGAGACAGAGGGAGGGAGAGGATGGGAAGAGAAAGAGGAAGAAACAAGAAAGGATGAAGGATGTGAGAGGAAGGGAGACACGTACTGAGAAGAGGGGGAAATGAAAAGTGTATGAGGGAGAGGTTGAAGTGACAGAAGGAGAGGAAGGCGTTGTGAGATGCAATGGAAAGGGAAGAGAACTGAGAAAAGAGGAAGATATGAAAGCGAAGGAGAGAGATGAGAAAAAGGAGTGAGATATGGAAAGAAGAGGAAGATATAAAAGCGGGGGAGGGCGATGAGAAAAAGAGTAAGATATGGAAGACAGAGAGGGAGAGAGATAGGTGTAAAGAGATAAAGGGAGAGAGAGAGAGAGAGAGAGGGGGGAAGCGGTACTTATGAAAAAGAGTGGGAGCAGGTAACGAAGATGTGTAGGATAACGAAAAATGAAAATTCGTAATTCTAAATGGGATTTGTAATTCAAAGAGTTGTAGAGATAAAGCGAAGAGAAGAAACGAAACGATAGTGAAAAGAAGGGGAGGTCGTAAAGGTTTCTATTTTTAAAGAGAATCAGAGCTAAGTGGTCATTGTAATAAAAGTTAAATGAAAATTAGTGAGAATTCTCAGAAAGTAAACAAGATTATGTTGTAACTCAAATGTTGCCTAAGTTAAAAGAAAATAAACAAATAAAAAGGGATACTTATTCGTAAAGTAAACAAGATTATGTTGTAACTCAAATGTTGCCTAAGTTAAAAGAAAATAAACAAATAAAAAGGATACTTATTCGTAAAGTAAACAAGATTATGTTGTAACTCAAATGTTACACAAGTTAAAAGAAAATAAACAAATGAAAAGGATACTTATTCGTAAGAGGTAAAATTTCAAATCCTTGTTCTTGTACGAAGCTTTCTTCCAAAACAATTCTTTTTTTGCTTCTTACGTTCGATTGCAAATATAATTACGACGTGTAACCACGCGATTATTGACGATACCTTTAGCTTGTTTCACTGACTTTAAACTTACTATATTAAACTTTTAGTGTAATATATTACTTTTTCTTTAAGTCAATATATTACGGTAGACCGTTATGAAGTAACAAGTACTACCTTTTATCAGCTTTAACACATTTATTTTCCGTCGATTTCGGCAATCCCTTGTAACTAACCACGTGGGTTTTCGACGATAACTTGCTTGTGTCGCTGACATTAATGTAATATATAAATATATATATATATATATATATATATATATATATATAAATATAAATATATATATATAAATATATATATATAAATATATATATATAAATATATATATATAAATATATATATATAAATATATATATATAAATATATATATATAAATATATATATAAAT
>NC_142940.1:28286163-28317675 GCF_046866305.1 Octopus bimaculoides
ACATATCGATAATAACGTTACTAAATAGAAAGAGAGAAAGTGTGGCTATCGTGAGGAAGGAAAGGAAGAAAGAAAGAGAGAAAGAAAGAAAGACAGAAAGGAAGAAAAGAGAGAAAGGTGGGAATGGGAAGAAAGAAGTAGAGAGGGAAAACTATTTACGTTCTTGCTCATTTTCTCAGCGATAGTGTGATGTTGTAAGAGGACAGAATTAGAGCTAGTGTGAGTTGTAGGGTGTGGGATGTTGTTTCACAGCTGCTGACAGTAAATTTAGTTTCTCTTGCTGACCATTGTCTTAGTAGCTGCATTCATTGTGGTCATGATTATAGAAGTCCGTTCCCTAACTAATTGAGTCGTTCATGAGCCGCCTCGCTCTGTTGTCGCCAAGTGACTACTTCGATTTTGCTTGGGGTTTCTTATTTTTATAACTATCTAGAAGGATAGACATGCATGCAAGATCCACTACATTACTCTCCTCGCCAGTGAGGTTCCGGGAGGGGAAGCGAACGAACAAAGGAGACGAAGAAATGCATGGTAAATGCCCTGGAATGTTTTTACAAAGTGAAATGCGTCTGGTGCTGTTGTCATGGTTAATTGCTGAGTTAGCAAGGACGTCATTGTAAGCATGCTGCAGTGATGCGCGAGACAGATAATTTTCTCTGTTAATTACGTGACCAAACAGAAACAGAAACAGAAAATTGATTTAATGCGATATAAGTGTTACAGGTATGGCCCTTGTGAAGTTCAGTAGAAAGAAAAGTATAAATAAATTTTGAAGCTGTTCGTGTGGAAATTAAAGCATTGGTGCTTGTAAATCACTCACCTGGAATCTTTTTGAAATAGAAAACTTGTATGTATTTCGCCGACCAGCGGACTCTTCGCCCGCTTCTTGTTCGAGGGTGCTGTGAAGACGTTGAAGTACTGGTGGGAGGTGTTGACGAGACTGTGTCGGTTTGGTGCGGAGTGGACGATGATGCGGAGAATTTGGGTTCGACGATAGCTTTCTTAAGTCGATCGATACTAATAGTATTTGGCTTGCCATTTATGCCGACGACGAAGTATTTTTCCCTTCTCTGTAGTACTCTGTAGGATCCAGAATACGGTGGACGGATTTGTGATGGTATTCCATCGTTCCGGATAAAAACGTGCGTCCATTGGTTAATGTCTGAGGGAACATAAGTGTCGGTTTTCTGCCAACGGGGTGCGTTAGGTGAGAGATGGGACATATGTGCACGGAGACGATGTACATAAAATGTGGGGTCAGGAATATCCCTTCGAGGAACTGGAGCAATCATTTGCCCAGGCAGGGCCAGAATGGTGCCGTAAACTAACTCAGCCGGAGAGTGACCGATGTCGTCCTTAACAGATATACGGATTCCGAGGAAGGATATACGGATAAGAGGAAGGAATTCCATCCAGTTGGTTATATCTGGACATGCACGTACGGCTGATTTCAGTTGCCTGTGGATTCTCTCTATCATGCCATTTGCCGCTGGATGATACGCTGTTGTGCGGCAGTGTTTGGAACCGATAAGGCACGTGAGTTCACTGAAAAGGCGCGAATCGAATTGCCGTCCTCTGTCTGTCGTGATGGTCGCGGGGACACCAAAACGCGATACCCAGTGTGATATCAGCGCTTTAGCGACGGTTTCCGCTGAAGTATCCGGACAGAGGGAAAGCCTCGGGCCATCGAGAAAAGCGGTCGATGCAGGTCAACGGATGCGTATAGTTGTGAGACGGTGGTAGAGGTCCGACTACATCTATGTGGATGTGTTGAAAACGTGCGTCCAGTGTTGTGAAAGTGCCGAGAGACGATTTTACATGTCACTGTATTTTCGCTTTTTGGCAGGCAGCGCAACTCTCAACCCAAGCGGGGATGTCCTTGTTAATGTTCGTCCACACAAAACGAGTTCTTATCATCTTCTGTGTGGAACGAATGCCGGGGTGTGGTAGACAGTGAAGAGCAGTGAAAACACGTCGTCGGTGTTGTTCGGGGACGTAAGGACGTTCGTGGCCAGTGGGAACAGCTGGAACTTGAGGGACGACGAATTCCGTAACCTACTAAGCTCTTCGTCGTTTTCCTGATCTGCCGCGATCAGCTGGAAATCGGTAGTCTCTGGAGCGTGCAGAGCGTTAAGATGGACGCGTGAAAGCGCGTCTGCTGCTGTGTTGTCGGAGCCTTTGATATGCCGAATATCTTTGGAATATTGGCCGATGAAGTCGAGGTGACGGACTTCTCTGGGAGAATGGCAGTCAGGTTTCTTCCTGAATGCATATACCAGAGGCTTATGGTCCGTGTAGATGTTGAAAACGGATCCTTCTAACATATGGCGGAAGTGTTTTACGGACAGATACGCAGCCAGTAGCTCACGTCTAAAAGTATTATATTTCATCTCCGCAGGTTGAAGTTGCCTGGAGAGAAATGATAATGGTTGCCAAACGCTATCAACAAACTGCTGAAGGACACCACCGATTCTGGACATGGACGTGTCAACTAGCAAACTGAATGGAGCGCTAGGTTTGGGGTAGACTAGCATCATGGCCTTAGCTAGCATATCCTTTAGTTTATTAAAAGAGGCCAGCTCTTCGTCGCCTAACGTTATAGCCTGTCTCTTCTTTCTTTTGTTGCGCAGGACGTCTGTAAGTGGTTGAGCCACCTCGGCGCAGTGTGGTAGGAAACGCCGGTAGAAGTTAATTAGTCCCAAATATTCGCGGAGTTTCCGGAGGGACGTAGGAATAGGGAAATCGACTATCGCCTCCACCTGTTTGAGTAGGGCCCGGATTCCGTTCCTGTCAACGATATGGCTGAGGAAAGGCAGAGACGAGACACCAAAAATACATTTACTGGTCTTGATTACGATGCGGTAGTCAGCCAACCGCTGGAATAGTTGATCTAAATGCTTTTCATGTTCGGCTTCGGATTTGCTTGCTACCAATATATCGTTGATGTACATATACACGAAAGGTAAGCTCCTAGTTACGGTATTCATAAAGCGCTGGAATCTCTGCGCTGCATTACGGAGACCGAAGGGCATCCGCAAAAACTCGAATAGCCCGAAGGGAGTGGCAAATTCCTGTTTTTGGAACATCGGCGGGTTCGACGGGTATCTGGTTGTAGGCCCGCACTAGGTCAATTTTAGAAAAAGTCTGTACTCCGTTCAGCGAACCAGAAAAATCCTGCATGTATGGGATGGGATAGCCACTGTAGCTTTGTTGAGGGCTCTGAAGTCTCCGCATGGACGCCAGCCGTTCGTCTCTTTCTTAGGTACCAAATGTAGCGGACTGGACCAACTGCTGCTGGATGGTTGAACGATCCCCAGATCTTACATATGCTGAAATTTTTGTTTAGCAACCCGCAGGCGGTCTGGAGGCAGTCTTCGCGGTCGCGAGGCAACAGGTGGGCCGGTGGTTTCGATATGGTGCGTAATCCCGTGCTTGACGTCCATGTGTTTGAACTGTGGTCGGGTGATGTCCGGATATTTACGGAGGAGCGCTTCGTATCGGCTGGACTCTGTACGTAACATGACTGGACCTACTGTAGACATACGTGCGGTTATACCGCGTAAAGTGAGGTCAGTCGTTGTATCGACAAGTCTACGTTTCTTGACGTCGACCAGTAGGCCGAAGTGATGTAAAAAATCAGCGCCTATGATAGGAGTGGGTAAGTTTGCCTCGACGAAAATCCACTGGAAATCGCGACGAATGCCTAAATTTAACGTGAGGGATTGCTCGCCAAAATTCTGGATGGGTGATTGATTAACAGCCGGAAGAAAGGTTGGCGTTTGTTTTCTGTGTCCCGAGGTTAATGAGACGGGGATGATGCTAACTTCAGCCCCAGTGTCCACGAGAAAATGGGTACCTGTAGTACGATCCATTACGAAGAAAAGGCGACTCTGTTTACCTGCGCCAGGAGCGACCGTCGCCCCTGAAACTTGGCTTGGTCGTTTTCCGGGCCAGTGGGAGTATGACTGTGGAAGGTACAGGATGGCCTGCAGGAAAGCGCGTTTTTGCCGTATTTCCTGTGGAAAAAGCAAAACCGAGGAAATCGCCGAGTGACGCTAGGGCTCCTCGAACGTCTTCTATGAAAGCGTCGGGGTTGGTTGCTCTTGTGCGGTGAGCGGCTGCGACATGTCAGCCCTTGTAATTGCGCCAAGAGTGTTTGAATCTGAGCTGCCTGTTGAGTCAGGAGTGCACGTAGTTCCAGCAGTTCCGAAGAATTCGAAGAAGCAGCAAAAGGATTGTTGGATATATTGGCACCATTCACACATATGATGCGGAATATGAACGTAAATAAATTAATTAAAAAGTCTCTATCTGATCTGATATAAACGAAATTGTTACAGACACACATATGGACACACATACTTACATATAAGCACGAACACATAAGTGCGTGCACACATATGAGCGTGCACACATACGAGCTTGCACACACTCACATGCTCATACCAAACAGTTTCGAAACAACGCCAAAACAACGCCAGATCATACATTCAAAATAATTGGAAGTGGAGAGACAAGTTACTGAAGAGATTGCAAGAGTGCAATGAAATAATTTAACAAAAAAACTATATAAATTAATAAAGGACTGAACCAGTGCGTGCGTTTATTACCGGCATAATGCCTCTCCCAAGGTTTAATTGTATTTCTTTCAACACACGTATTCACATCAAGAATCTTGCACACGAAATACACATACGAAATATATATATATATATATATATATATATATATATATATATATAGTAAGAATATTTTTTATTAAAATATTTTAAGCTTTAACCGGTTTCACAGTTTACACTGATTTTCAATAAGTTCAAATAGAAAGATGCTTTCTATGTCAAGTTCAAATAGATGTTCTCTATGTCAAGTGTTTGTAGAGAACACATGATTAAGTTTATAACCTTTTGTACGTTTCCCACTAAGTCCGTGTGTTAGTGTCACGTGACAGTATACTTTGCGCCTAAATAGAAGGCCGACACGGTTCAGTGAACATGTATAGTTACAATCAAGACAGACGAAATTTAATCTGTCTGGTAGGAGAGTGGACAGGAGTCGTTTGTATGTAGTCCAATGGTTACAATTTAGGTTATTAGCTGTGTAACTTCTCCATGATAAGTGACAGAATGAATTTTGTGTGTGAATAGTTATTTGTATATATACTCTGTTAAAGTTTGTTAAGTTTTGGTTTGTACTTTTGTACGAAAGTATTTTCTTTGTTTACCCGTGTTTCATCTGTGGTATTCGCTGAACATAGGTAGAGTAGGAAGACCTATAATTTGGGAGACTTATGTTTTGCACATATGTCTATGTGACCACTCAGTGGGATGTGTCTAGTACTGAGGTCTCGTATCTGTTGGCGGTATCTGTTGAGGTCTCGTATCTGTTGTCTCCTATCTATTTCTTAGAGTAAGCTTTGTTTGATCTATGTGATCTTCATTACATCTTTGACATTTGATACCGTATATTAAATTCCTTGAAGAACATGTAAAGTGATTTTTTACAATAAAAGTCTGTCCCGATTTGAATTTGCATGTTGTGTCTTCAAAAAGGTTGATGCAGGTTCCGCAATTGGGGCAGCCACATTTTTTAACTGTTGGTGTAGGAATTGTGGAAAGTGATTTAGCACTTGTGAGGAATCATTTGAGAGACTGATTGTCTTTTACTTGTGATTATTTTGTGTATTTCGGATGCTTGTTTCATTCTTGGGTCCTTTTGTTTGTAGTGGGATGTTCTGGTGGATAATATTGTAAATCTCTTGGGTTGTGTATTGTAGATTATTGGATGGATTATTGGATGTCTGGAGAGGTTTACGTTTTTCTTAGTTCTTCGATATTCCGTTGTCTATTAGCATTAATGGTTATTGTTTTTTAAGTAGTACTTGTTTTAGTTCCTGGTGACTTTTATTGCAAGTTTCAGGGTTTGTGTTGTGTTCTTGAACAAAATACATTTTATTTCACGACAAGAGGATCCATCATTGTTATACATAGTGAGAATTTACAAAACGAAAAACAAAAGACGAAGATGGGTGTGTAAACAACGAACAGATATATTAGTTTAACGCTCGGGAAGTGAGAAAGTCTTTCACATTTCGAGCCTACGCTCTTCGACAGAAAGGAAGACAGAAATAAACAGGGAGAGAAAATAGAAAAGGTTTAGTGGCTAGCGATCTATCATGGCGAATATATATATAGTAAGAGGAGGAATATAATATTCAGGCAGATACTGAATTCCTTCAAATGGTGCGTTTTATGGTAAGTTTCCTTTAACTTCCATTCTATGCTACAGTTTGTTCCCTGGCTACTTAGATTGTAAAGTTCAATATTGACAAGGAGAATGAAAAATTTGAACAGTCAAACTTTATGTTTATTTACAGTTGGTTTATTCACAATAATTGTCCGATACGTGTTTCGATCGCATTAATTGCATATTTATATGCAATGATTTATGCATTATTAGTCCTATCTCTTCAGCGTGTATAAATATGACATTGTTCGAAAAGGTATTTTCCTCCGTTATTAGTTTAAACTAGGCTTGGTAGCAGTCCTAGTAAACCATGACGTTCATCGATGAGCTGTTTTTCACAACTGATTCAGCAGCACCGGCATCAGTGTTTGTTGTAATTGGTGAATCTTCTTGGTCTGTTGGGGAGTGGTTATTTATAGAATACTTTTCTTTAGAATGATTCTACATTCTTTATAGTCACATGGTATTTTTAGTGGATTTCAGAGTTGGTTATACTATTTGAATTTTTGTGAAGGTTATTAATAGTAGTAGTGGATCATTACTAGGCAGTAGGCACAACGTGGTTAATAAAAAAGGAGTCAGTTGTAATTTTTAATTTTTCTAATTTATTATTATTGTTTTAAAGTGTTTCTAAGTTATATTGTATGTAATCTTATAAATTGAATTCTGTTCTTATATTCTTTATATGCGTCTTTTTATTGTAGTTTATTGAAATTATATAAATTAATACATTCTATTATTTAAATTTTTTAAAAAGAATACGTCGTTTGTGTAAGCAATTAAAACTTCTTTCTTGTCTAGTGTTAACTAATTTATTTTTCGAAGTAAATGTTTGGTATTAATTGCATCTTTCGTCTCAAACTTTATAACGTTTCATAGTACTAATAATTTCCCATTTTAATCAATATTTAATATTTTCATCCTTGAGCGACCATATAAGCTTACTAAGACTCGTTGAAAATTTTCTAGAATAATTTTTAAACGAACTTTCATGATTTGCTATTCTTTGCTTTATAAAGCATGTCCTAGTCCATATATAGTAATATTAATTTTTATCTGTTGTGACTACACATCTATAAGACAGAATTTTTTTACATTACAGTTATTTTCAAATTTGCATTGCGTTTTCCTAGCGCAATACCGTGTTCTATGTATTAAGCAATCTACGTTTTTATTATTAGACTTCATAATGTTTATGTTTGTTTTATATTTTTGCTGATTATCTTTATCATTATTGTCTACATAATAGTCGTTATTCTTTCTAGTCACCATGTGTGTCTGTCTTTTACATACAGGATCTATGGAATTAGTTAATTGAGCATTATCCTAGTGGTGGTTTCAATAAAATTTGTATTAATCATCTTATAATCGTTTTTAAAATTTGTATTATTATTATTATTATTATTATTATTATTATTATTATTATTATTATTATTATTATTATTATTATTATCTTGAATTCGGTTTTCACTTTTATTTACCTTATTAATGTTTTTAACCTGTGCTTTCGCAATTTGTTTGGTGTTTTGAGCGGCTATAATTTGAGCTAAATTTTTCGAGTTAGAGGATGTAATTTTGATTTTTCGTTTATTAAATTAATAATGGTATTTATTCATTTCCGGAAAAAATTTATTTAGTGCTTCGTAGAACATTCTAGGTATCTTTTATTTAACTTGCTTAGCAAAAGGGATTATAATCCATATCTTTAGAATAATTCTTTAACTAATAGTTCGGATTGTAATTAGTGCTAATGGCCAGTTAAAACGTTTTAACTCTGTTTCCTATTGTGTTAGAGGTTTTGTGTTTTTTACTATTATAGTATTTTTTAGTAGTTGATTTAGATCGGGTGTTAAAGTCATTATAGTTCTTGATATTATTAGAAGGTTGTATTTTATTATTATTCGTTAGATTATAATGCTTGCGTTAAGACATCAATCTCTCGTTATTATGGCGATATCTTTTATATATATTTATATATTTATTACAGTCATGTATCGTATCCTTATTTCTAGTTTTCTTATCCTCTTTAGTTTTTTATTTCTATGGTTTTTAATTTTGTTTTCAGAATTAATTATTCTTTTATTATCGTTGGTTCCTGCATTACTTTGGGCTGTTTTATGTTCATCTTCACTGTTATTGGTTTTACAAAATTTTAATTTTTTTCCATTCCTTGCTTTTTCTTGAGCTGAATTGTAATAATCTGTATTTAGTTTTAAAATTTCTTCATTAGCAGAGAGATTAGAGATACAGGTTGAAATATTTTCTACTAGCTTGTGTGTTATGCTAACCAGGTGATTACTAGGTTTTCATTGGGTTTGTGGTATGGTCGGTAAGTATTCGATCTCAGATCTAGTGTTATATCTAGGAAGTTTACTGAATTATGCTCCTCTTCAACGGATATGCTAAGTCCTTAGTTTTTGAAGAATTTGAAGAATTTTTTCTCTATTTTTCTCTATCTCTATTTGAAGGGTTTGCCAGTGTCAAAAGCACTTTGTCTCTATGTAGACTTCCTCCGACTTGAGGGAATTCCCTATTAATGCATGCTAGTATATAGATTCCGACTAAATCTGTCACCTGTGCTGAATTTATTGAGCCCATAGTTATGCTGACCTTTCCTAATCCAATATTTATCATCAAATTTAATGATTGACTTTCTAGCTGGCTATCAAGATGACATTTATCTCATTTCTATTTAGAGCTGAGTTACTTATTACATAAATTATTGCCTTATTAAGTGGAATAGGGTTAATTGAAGCGTAATAATTTGAGATATCTATTTGAAGGAATTTGGTTTTTATTGAACCATTCAGTTACTTTAATGAACTAGACTATAGTTCTAGTCTAATGGTATTCTAAAGAGTTGGTATATATTTATCGATGATGACCACTCACCGTCACCCCAGCAGTATAGAAAAGTACCACAGAGCACTGGAGCGGCTGGAACACACCCATCCATGACCCTGAGAACAACAATCAGGTGAAAAGAATGAGGAGCTAGCATAAGAACTTTGAAGAACCACATAGTAAAGTTTGACAGAAAACTATACATGCTGGTTCAGAATACAACCATCGGTGTCGGTGTGGCTGTGGGTGGAGCCAGCTTCTTCATGACCTAGTGGGACAGAAAACTTAAACAGATGAACAATCTAAAACTGTATTGCTTTACTGTATGTAGATGACATCTATATTCTAGTTAGGACAAACCCAAGTAACTGTATTGTAGAAACCGAAAGGAACATAAAGGAGAGCATCCAGCACATAGCTGTTCCACCAAAGTATCAAGGTAATTATAGATTACTCCACTAGGTGCCCTAACAGTAGTCTCCCTGTCCTTGATAGTGATCCTTGGTTAGAGACTGTGAACAACAGTGTCCAGCTCCTCCAATTCCTATTACATGAAATTCATAGCTTATAAATATGTTGTTCACAAGAACTCAGCTTTTTCGCACTATACTAAAATCAACATATTGATAGCAGACGTAAGATAATGAATAACGTCCCCCCGCTATGCAAACCTTATGAAACAAGGAAGCCTGTACAGAATTTCATGCACCACATGCAATTCTCTTGTCATGACCAGAAAGATAGGATTCGTTTATAGAGGAGAGTTAGAAAGGAGTTAGATAACATCATAGGTAGTGAAGCCAGTGGTAGCCATCCTAGATAGAGATAAAGACTGGAATAATAAACAGAGGGTTCGTGACAAAGCAAACAGAATGAACATATGGTACATGGCTGACAAATATCAAGGAGTGATGTTTGTAGAGGCTACACCAGGGGAACTAACACACACACACACACACTCACACACACACACTCACACACACACACACACATATATATATATATAACATATATATATGTATGTATGTATGTGTGCATGTATGTATGTATGTATGTATGTATGAATATATATATATATATATATATATATATATATGTATGTATATATGGGTAGGTAAATGGATATGTAGGCAAACAGATAAATACATAGGTAAGTAGATAGATAGGTACATAGTTAATAAGACAGACAAACACACACACACATACACAAAGGAGGTAGAAACACATGACTTAATACACACATGCACACATACACTCTCCACGCACACGCATACGCACAAAGACACATATGGTGACACACAACTATACATAACAGACACACGTACATTGTCACACAAATTTATACACATAGACACTCACACACGAGAAAACAGAAGTATCACATAATATCTCTCTGTCTAAAGCTGATAACAGCAAATACTTGAACTGGCATATTGCGAATTCCTCAGATGCAACGTTGGTCAGCTGCCAAGGCAATCAAATCTATAGTAGAAGCAGTCGACAATGAACAGACATGCAAGCGAGATAAGGCATCAGCAACAATATTAAGAGAACCAGAGATATGCCGAATGTCGTTAGAAAACTGCGATATATAATCAAGATATCGGATTTCTCTCGGTGAATATTTGTCCGACTTATTAAACAGAGCAAACGTTCATGGTCTGTGAATATCGTAAACTCCCTTCCTTCCAGGAAATGACAAAAATGCTTCACCGCAAGATAAATGACGAGTAATTCTCTTCCATACGTGCTATAGCGCGTCTCCGCGGGTTTGAGCTGGTGGGAATAAAATTCTAGCGGTTGCATCAGATTTGGGGCGTACTAACATTGATACGTTAGCCAGGGCCTGTTTGACAGTCTGAAAATCAGCAGCAAGGGACGGTAGAAGGGAGATAACTTCGTTCTTCTTCTTACGATCCTTCAGTAATGCTGTGAGTGGACTCAATTTTTCTGCACAATTTGGAATGAATCGGCAATAAAAATTGACCAAACCGAGGAAATGACGAAGCTGCTTAAGCGCAGATGGAGGAGGAAGCTTCTGAATTGCCTGTACCTTCTCTGGAGGACGACGAATTTCATCACGGTCGATGATGTGACCTAAAAATTCTAGCGACGCAGGTTGATTTTAACTCGATAATCGCGTAGATGCTGAAAAAGGAGCGTTAGGTGGTGAACATGCTCTTCCTTCGTAGAACTGGCAATGAGTAATTCATCAATCTAGGCATGGACGAAGTCCAGACCGCGAATGACCTCGTCTATAAACCTTTGAAAGTTGGTAGTTGAAAAAATTCAAAGGCATTGAAAAGAATTCGAATGAACCAAAAGGAGTAGTAACGGCAGTCCTTGGTATAACGAGCTTTAGCATCCAGTCGTTAGATGTTTCAAAATATTTTGCCAGTTCAGTTGTCCACAGGTCAGGCTGAATAGAGGGCTGGCCATACCGTGGTTACTGATACGCATACATGCGTTGAGGTTGCGGCATCTCCAGCGTTTCCTTGACGGTGAACAGGTGTGGTCACCTTTTGTAAGAGACACTTTTCCACAGCTCGTCTCTTTGACTGAGCTGCAATCCTGGATTATGCATAGACCGAGAAGGGACGCTTGGCACCTCGAGTACTGTCAAGTGCTCACAGCCCTCCGCCAGGCGGGCAGTGCGGTCTGTGGTAGTTTCCCTCTAGAGTTCTATAGAGGGCTACAGATCTGCTAATCGAAATCGAAAAGATGTGGTATCTCAAGACGGTTAGAATACCAGTAATTGTAGGGGCATTGAGAATGATCAAAAAAAGAACTGAAAATTATTTAAGAAAGATCCCTGGCTTGCCAGCCATGCAGAAAGTGCGACGACGTGCTGGGCGTCGATGAGGATCAACTAACCGGTCTATTTCGAAGAACTTTCCAGAAATCCGTTGCCTGGCAGTGCTACCGACGAGCGCTGCGTGTTCGAGATAAACTTTACAGACACGGAAGTGCCGTCAGCTGGGCCTGCCTGAGGTGCGCCCAGAACGATGAAACTGTTCTGCACGGCATAGTCCTGTGCCCGAGTATTGCTAACCTGTGAGTTTATGTCGAATACCAGCTGTCGCGTGTTGGACAGATCCGGCTATCAGCTGAATCCATTGTGAAATTGCCCCGCCGTAGTCTTTTGGTCGGGAGGGGCAGACAATTTTTGATTGTCTAGTGGCTGTAGTGAACGAGGTAGTATGGTGGACCCGTTTGAAAGGACTAAAGATAGGCACTTTCCTCTTTGGCTAAGCCCTCATCAACTTTTTCAAGTTTCACTTGAAGAGGAAGTTGAAGGTGGAGAGGGAAGTGTTGCCTTGTAGTTTGTTGAAAGGTGGGTGAATGTTGGAAGAATGGCCAGTGTCAAAGGCCCAATTCTAAGCGTGCACCTATAAAAATAGAATTAAAGAAGGGCTCTTTTGTGGGTTTTTCCACGAGGGCCTTAAAGCGCCGACCCTATTGGGAGGTTTAAATTGTTCAATTTTAATTGTTATTTATATTGTTTACATGCTGTAAAACCTATTGTATCCGTCCTGTTTTGTCTTTTGTTGTTTTATGTCATTTAATGTTTTGTATGTGAGTTCTTGTGGCTAATAAAAGAATAAATAATAATAATAATAAAAATTATTATTATTATTATTATTATTATTATTATTATTATTATTATTATTATTATTATTATTCAGTAGTTTTATTTTTATAACGTGCTTTCATTTCACTACCGAGCACAGGTCTGTGTGCCTTGGGTATGTGCTGTGGTTTGCTGTGATGCTCTTATAGTTACTGTATTGAAAGTGTTTTGCGTAGGATGTGTGCAGTGCCCAGTAGTGCAATTTTCTGTATGTTATATATATTTGTAAATCCTGGTGTTTTTGTTATGTATTTGTCTGAATATTTTTTTATTATAACTAAGGCACCTACTATGATAGGAATTGTTTCTGTTTTTAGATTCCACATTCGAGTTACCTCTATTTCCAGGTCTTTGTATTTTGAAAGTTTTTCCATTTCTTTTAGGGAAACGTTGTCATCTGCTGGTATTGATACATCAATTAGAAAGCATTTTTTTACTTCATGATCTTTGACAGCTATATCTGGTCTATTGGCCTTCATTTTTCTCTCTGTGTGTATTGGCATATCCCAGAGTATGGTTGCTTTCTCACTTTCTGTGACCTTTTCTGGCGTGTGTTTATACCATCTTTTTCTGTTGTTATTCCATAGTGTTGGCATAGCTTCCAGTGTATATAGGTCCCAGCTCTGTCGTGTCTGTGAATATATTCCTTCTTAGCCAGGACTGGGCAGCCAGAGATAATATGATTTATTGTTTCTTGTCCATCACCACATATTCTGCAGTTACTTGTTATGTTTCTTTTCATTATATGTTTTTGGTAATTTCTGGTGGGGAGGCTTTGGTCTTGTGGAGCAATTAAAAATCCTTCTGTCTCTGCTTTGAGTCCTGAGCTTCTCAACCATTGCTGGGATTTTTCTCTGTCTATTTCTTTTGCATTTAGTTTAGCCCAGTATTTACCATGTAGTGTTTTAGTTTGAATTTCATTTGTTTTATATCTTTTCTTCTTCTTCTTCTTCTTCTTCTTCTTCTTCTTCTTCTTCTTCTTCTTCTTCTTCTTCTTCTTCTTCTTCTTCTTCTTCTTCTTCTTCTTCTTCTTCATATTTATTAGGTAGTACGATTTCTTGTTTGTATTTGTCAGCTTCCTTAAATACTGAAAACAGTTTTGTGTTTTGCTCGTGTTTTGTGGCTATTTGTATTAGTTTTTCTTGCTTCTGGAGTAGGTATTTTTGTAGTCCTATGGTGGTTATGTTATAATAGTTTTCCAGCTGTATAAGACCCCTACCAAATTCTGTACATTGTATATACAGCCTTTCTATGTCAGATTTTGGGTGGTGCATCCTAGATCCTGTCATTATTTTTCTTGTTTTTCTGTCTATTTTAGATAGTTCGTTTAGTGTCCAGTTAAGGATATCGTAGCTGTAACTCATAACTGGGACAGCTTAAGTTTTAATACCTATTATCATTGAGCTCTGTTTTTAGTATTGATCTGACTCGTCTATAGTACTTTTTCTTTATTTTTTCTTTCATTTGTGTGTGTTGTATCCTATCTAGTTCATTGATTCCTAAATATTTGTATGGCTGGCTTTCGTCTAGTTCTCTTATTTCATTGACTTTATCTAGTGTGATGTTGCTACTCTTAACTAGTTTTCCTCTTTTCAGGGTTGCTTTGGCACATTTTTCTAATCCGAATTTCATATCTATTTCCTTGGTAAATCAATGTAATGTCTGTAGCAGTGTTTCCAGCTCTTTATCATTTCTAGCGTATAATTTTAGGTCATCCATATATAAAAGATGGCTGACTGTTTTGCCGTAACATTTGTATCCGCATCCAGTTCTATTTAGCAATTCAGTTAAAGATGTGAGTGCCAGGCAGAACAGGAGTGGAGAGAGCGTGTCTCCCTGGAATATTCCTCTTCTAATGGAGATGGCTTTCGTTTTCATGAGTCTCTCTTTTGTTTGGAGCTGTAGCACTGTCTGCCATTTATTCATAGAGTGCCTTATATATTTTATAATAATTGGTGCCACCTTGTTTATGGCTAGTGTTTCGAGGATCCACGCGTGGGGAACACTGTCGAAAGCCTTTCTGTAGTCGGTCCAGGCCATACTGAGGCTTTTCTTCTTTCTGCGGCTGTCTTCAGTTATGGCTTTATTGATCATCAATTGATCTTTACAGCTCTTCTGGAAACAGGTTGTTATTTTCCAGGTGCTTACTCAATTTCTGCGATATTATTGCAGTAAAGGCTTTGTAGATTGTAGGACAGGTTATAGGTCTGTAGTTTTGTGGTTTCTCCGTTTCCGTGGAATTGGGAATTAAGATGGTTTTCCCTTTCGTGAGCCATTCAGGTATTGTCTCTGGTTCTGCTAGTATGTTGTTAAAATTTTAAAGCTAGCTTTTTGTGCATTCCTGTCGGGTATTTTAACCAGAAGTTGGGGATGTTGTCGTGCCCAGGTGCCTTCCAGCTGCTTAGTCTTTGCAGTGCCTGGGTGACCTCTTCAGTTGTTATAGGGGTCCAGAGTTGCTCAGGTGCTAAGTTCGTTGTTTTAATGGACCTTTTCTGGGGTTGTTGCTTCACCGACCATATTTCTTTCTAAAATTCTTCCACTACCTCTGCTGTTGGTGCTGCAGTAATGTCTATTTTATTTTTACCCAGTTCTTGGTAGAATTTTTGGGGGTTGGATTTGAACTGTTTGTTTTGTTCAAAGAAACGTTGGCGTTTCTCATACCGGCGGATCCTTTGTGCTTTGGCAAGGATATCTAGCTTTAGCTTTTCTTTTGCCTCAGGTAAATCTTTTTCTGTAATGTTGTATTTGTCAGTATTTTTGTTTTCTTCTTGTTACTTAGTTGTGTTGATTGTCTACTAATTTCGTTGAGAATCGATAGATCTTTTCTCTTTTTTTAAATTTTGTTTTGGATATTATTTATCCACAAGGTCTGTGTGGGTGGTGGAACTCCTGTTCGAATGGGTTTGAGGGAGTATTATTATTATTATTATTATTATTATTATTATTATTATTACTAGTACTACTATAGGAAAACACAGCTTATTTTGCTGAGTATGATGGATAGTGTCAGCTATCCACAGCCAGCAGACTAAGGTTACACTTGTTAACTGGTCATGCTTCAAAACCCCTTGCGAAAAATTCTTGCAGTTCCAAGCAGTGCTGATTTCTGTGGCTGTTCTACATTCACACTTGCACCAATTTTTTTCAGCCATGTTGGTAGTTAAGTGCTGATACTTCCAAGTGCACCATTCACTGTTGGTATCAGGTCTACTCTCTTAATTCACCAAAACCTTCGCATTTCCCACATCAAATCGTCATAGTTTATTTTTATCTTCTTTCACATTGCTCCTCTTGTCACCGGGACATGCTATGTTGATTATCATACGTGGTCTTTCTTTTTTATTCACAACAACAATGTCCGGTTTCCGAAGATGGGTGATCGCACTGGATCATTGCATCCCACAGGATTTTGCAATTCTCAATTTCGGTAACGCCTTCTGGATTTTTCTCATACCATGTCTTTGCTCTTTGTACGCCATGATTTTCACAGAGCTCCCAATGGATGGTTCTTGCCACAATGTTATGGCATTTTTTGTATTTGCGTTGTGCCAATTTCGGGCATTCGCTAACGATGTGCCATACAGTTTCACCCGTCTTACCACACATTCTGCATTTGTCGCTATCGGTTGTTGTTGTTGTTGTTGTCGTCATCATCATCACCATCATCATCATCATTATCATCATCATCATCATTATTATCGTTTATGGACGCTTTAAGAGGTATCCCGCGTGATCGAGGATGTGGGAGAATTTTGTCTGCTTACGCTGATGATTTCACCGTCATAATTTCGACCCACAGGCATATAGACCTGATTGGAAAAGCAGTACAAGAATATGAAGCGGTGACAGGAACAGAAATTAACACGGAAAAGTCAGTGGGGTTGCAACTAGAGGTAAGTCCATGCCGTCCCATGGCGTCGTAGAGCGCTGGAACGACGGTCTCGTTTAGTTCCTCGGAGTCTGGTTTGGTCAGGACTTCCAGGTGGAGAAGAACTAGGACGAGGTTACGAGCAGGGTTGCAAATCTAACCCAGAAATGGGCCGAGAGGAAGTTCTCCCAGAAAGGTCAGCGGAGGTGGCGAATGCGTACATCACATACGCCATCTATTACCGCTTGACTATCGTACCTTGTTTACTGGATGACGAAGCTGGTGCGCTTACCCTTCCACTTTCTATGGAAGGTTTGCGGCATCTCCAGAATTTCCTTGACGGTAAGCAAGTGTGTTCACATTTTGTAAGAGACACTTTTTCACAGCTCGTCTCTTTGACTGAGCTGTAATCCGGGGTTAGGTATAGACCGAGGAGGGGCGCTTGGCACCAAAAGTGCCATCAAGTGCTCACAGCCCTCCGGCAGGCGGGCAATACGGTCGGTGGTAGTTTCCCCTCTAGCGTTCTATAAAGGGCTAGTTGAGGGAAAGTTCGACGACGTTCTCGGCGAAACTCTGGTGTCGATGAGCTACTTTTATACGGTTTCCAATGACCAATCCAAATGCGTATGCAAGTGCAAAAAGACCACAATCGTATAGACCAACCTGTAAATATTGGAAATCATCAGCAATTTTTTCAGATTAAGATGGTAAACAGATGTGAAGATTATATCCACCAGACATTTCACTGAAATCTCAACCTTTCTCAGAAAACATGAAAACCTAAATTGTTGGAAGTTAGTACAAAGTGTTTTGTCAGGCTTATATTCACAATAAATAATTCATTTCAGTTTTTCTCAATTTTATCTGTCAGATTCAAAAGTAATGGGTTCACACAGAGTTCATTAACATACCAAACATTTCATTCAAATCTCAACCTTTCTCACAAATCATGAAAACCAAAAATGTTGCAAATCAACATCAAATCTTTTGGAAATTTTGAAGTGAAAAATTATTTTCTTATTAGTGAATTTCAAATTTTTTTCAGTTTTACTAATTAGATACAGAATAAATGAGTCCATATATATTTACTAAAACTGTGATCATTATATACTTACAGTTGTGAAGATTATATCCACGGAAACATTTCACTGAAATCTCACCCTTTCTCCAAAAACTTGACGACCGAAAATGTTAGAAATCAGACTTTTGAAGATTTTGAAATAAAAACTTATTCCTTTTTGTGGTTGATATTCATTTTAGTGATGAATGAAGTCCAAAATGCTAGAAATCAGCATAAAATTATACGAAATGTTTAAAATAAAAATTTGTTGTCTTCTCATTATTAATGATTTAAGTGTTCCCAACAATTGTCAGATTCAGAACTACTCTGAATGCCATATTTACCAAGCATTTCACTGCATTGAATTGTTTTTCTAGAAAACATAGAAATGAAAATATAGGGGATGAGCAGCAAATAAAATATTGACATGAAACATTGAACTTTCTCAGACTACAACTATTCTTGTGATTTTTTAATTTCTCTCTCACACAGATTCTGAATTGGTTACCACACACTTTAAATACTATGTTTAACCGAAGTCAAAATATTTCTTGTGGATATAATCGCTAGAAAGTGTTGAAAATCTTCAGCAAATCATTTGACAATTTTGAAATAAAGATTTTGGTAAACTTTTGGTGAATTTTCGTAATTTTCTCCTGGTCACACTTACATGTTGGTTCACACATGTAAGTAGTTCAGTTTTAAATTGAGGGGACTAAGAAGTAATCGTGTTCTGATTCATTCTCGCCACTGCATCATGCCTCGTGACAAATTCATTTACAAAGTGTTTCTGCCTTGGTTGGCAATAGCTGGTTGAGGTCTTCTGCCAAGGTACTTTGTTCAGATCGAAAAGTAATGGGTTTTTATATATCTACTAACAACAGTAGACAATATATTTAGCAAATATTTCACTGAAATATCCAAATTTCTCAGAAAATATGATGACTGAAAATGTCGGATAACAGCATAAAACCTTTCTCTAATTTTGAAATAAAAAGATTATTCTTTTCTCACGCTAATACTCATTTCTCACTCACACTTGTCAGATTCCAACGTAATGGGATAATGTACATTATCTACCAGCTGAGAACATTATATCTACCACACATATTACTAAAATGTTCTCAGAAAACACAAGCGAAAATGTTGGAAATCAGCACGAAGTCTTCTGAAAACTAGTGACTTTCAAAGTTTCCCAATGTTATTTGTCAGATTCAGAAGTAATGGGTTCATATAAATAATAGATGAAGCTTATATCTACCAAACATTACACTGAAATCTCAACTTTCTCACAAATAACACTGAAGATGATGTTTACCAAACATATCACTGCAGCCTTTTCTTTTTTTTTTTGGAGAAATACATTGGAAAACATCAGCTAATCTTTCCAAAATTTTGAACTGAGCCATTGCACTTTCTCTGACTACTATCCGTCACTTGTGATTTTTAATTTTGCTGACTCACAGTTGTCAGATTCTAAATTGGTTACCATGCGTTTCATATACTCATTATAATTAACTGAATTCAAAACATTTCTCAGAAAATATGTGTACATAATCGCTGAAAAAGTGTTGACAAATTTTAAGAAAGCTTTTCAAAATTTTCACATGTAATTTGCATGACACCACATGTGACCAGTGAAGTTTTAACATGTGGGTATTAAAAACTATTCTAGTTCCAAATCGTTCTCGCCATTGCATCATGCCTCCTTGGAAAACACTCACTCACATTTGGCAATAACTGGTTCATGTCTTCTGATTAGGTCAACGTTCGTTATGTGTCAACATTTTATACATCGTATGCTGTACCTACTTTTTTCAGATTAAGAATGGGTTAATATAGCGGTAGACAATATATTTCACAAATATTTCACTGAATTCTTGAACGTTCTCAGAAAACTGCCTGACACTTTTCTCTAATTTAGAATTAAAAGTCTTATATTAATTTTTTTCTGAATTTTATTTGTGAGATTCAGAAATAAATGCTTCATATAAATTAACAGATAGTGAAGATTATATCTACCAAACTTTACACTGAAACCTCAACTTTCTCACAAAACACGACCACCGAAAATGTTGAAAATCAGACGAAATTTAGAAATGAAAATTATTGTTTTATGACTTTCAGTTTTTTTCAGATTCAGAAGTAATGTGTTAATATACACTTACTAATAATTTTGATCATTATATTTACAAAATATTTCATTGAAATCCATACCTTTCAAAGAAAACATGAAGACCTAAAACGTTGGAAATCGATTTTAGACACTTTTAGGTAGTTTTCATTTTTGCAAAACCACTATTCATTTTGAATTATAGATGATTAATATAAGCTACATGGGTGTTGAAAACATTATATTTATCAAAGAGTTCATCGAACTCACAAGGGTTTTCAGAAAACACAAACTTACAAAATTTTGCAAATAATCATGAAAAACCGACAAAACTTTAAAATGCTTATTTCGTGATTTACAGTCGATTTTAGACACTTTTAGGTAGTTTTCATTTTTGCAAAACCACTATTCATTTTGAAGTTTAGATGGTTAATATAAGCTAGATGGGTGTTGAAAACATTATATTTATCGAAGAGTTCATCGACGTCACAAGCGTTTTCAGAAAACACAAACTTACAAAATTTTGCAAATAGCCAAGAAAAAACGACAAAACTTGAAAAGGTTTATTTCCTGATTTCCAGTCGATTTTAGACACTTTTAGATAGTTTTCATTTTTGCAAAACCACTATTCATTTTCTAGTCTAGATAATTAATATAAGCTACATGGATGTTGAAAACATTATATTTATCAAAGAGTTCATCGAAGTCACAAGAGTTTTCAGAAAACACAAACTTACAAAATTTTGCAAATAACCATGAATAACCGACAAAACTTTAAAATGCTTATTTCGTGACTTACAGTCGATTTTAGACACTTTCAGATAGTTTTCATTATTGCATAACCACTATACATTTTATAGTCTAGATGGTTAATGTAAGCTAGATGGGTGTTGAAAACATATTTATCAAAGAGTTCATCGAAGTCACAAGCGTTTTCAGAGAAAATAACTCACAAAATTTTGCAAATTACCATGAAAAAGCAAAAAAACTTGAAAATGTTTATTTCCTGATTTCCAGTCGATTTTAGACAATTTTAGAGAGTTTTCATTTTTGCAAAACCACTATTCATTTTGAAGTCTAGATGGTTAATATAAGCTAGATGGGTGTTGAAAACATTATATTTATCAAAGCGTTCATCGAAGTCACAACCGTTTTCAGAATACACAAACTCACACAATTTGGCAAATAACCATGAAAAAGCAACAAAATTTGAAAATGCTATTTCGTGATTTCCAGTCGTTTTTTGTCACTTTTAGTTAGTTCTCATTTTTGGAAAAGCCACTATTCATGTTGAAGACAAAAGGGTTAATATTGGCTAGATGGTTGATGAAAACATGATATTCATCAAAGAGTTCATCGAAGTCTTAACCATTTTCACAAAACTGAAACTCACACAATTTTGAAAATAACCATGAAAAAACAAGAAAAGTTGAAAATGCTAATTTCGTGATTTCCAGTCGATCTTTGACACTTTTAGATAGTTTTCATTTTTGCAAAACCACTATTCATATTGAAGTCTAGACGGTTAATATAAGCTAGATGGGTGTTGAAAACATTATATTTATCAAAGCGTTCATCGAAGTCACAACCGTTTTCAGAATACACAAACTCACACAATTTGGCAAATAACCATGAAAAAGCAACAAAATTTGAGAATGCTATTTCGTGATTTCCAGTCGTTTTTTGTCACTTTTAGTTAGTTTTCATTTTTGGAAAAGCCACTATTCATGTTGAAGTCAAAGGGTTAATATTGGCTAGATGGTTCATGAAAACATGATATTCATCAAAGAGTTCATCGAAGTCTTAACCATTTTCACAAAACTGAAACTCACACAATTTTGAAAATAACCATGAAAAACCAAGAAAAGTTGAAAATGCTAATTTCGTGATTTCCAGTCGATTTTTGACACTTTTAGATAGTTTTCATTTTTGCAAAACCACTATTCATATTGAAGTCTAGATGGTTAATATAAGCTAGATGGGTATTGAAAACATTATATTTATCCAGGAGTTCATCGAAGTCACGAGGGTTTTCAGAATACACAAACTCACAAAATTTGGCAAATAACCATGAAAAAGCAACAAAACTTGAAAATGCTTATTTCCTGATTTCCAGTCGATTTTAGACACTTTTAGGTAGTTTTCACTTTTGCAAAACCACTATTCGTTTTGAAGTCTAGATGGTTAATATAAGCTAGATGGGTGTTGAAAACATTATATTTATCAAAGCGTTCATCAAAGCCAAAACCGTTTTCAGAATAGACAAACTCACAAAATTTAGCAAATAACCATGAAAAAGCAACAAAACTTGAAAATGCTTATTTCCTGATTTCCAGTCGATTTTAGACATTTTAGGTAGTTTTCATTTTTGCAAAACCACTATTCATATTGAAGTCTAGATGGTTAATATAAGCTAGATGGGTGTTGAAAACATTATATTTATCAAAGCGTTCATCAAAGCCAAAACCGTTTTCAGAAAACACAAACTCACAAAATTTGGCAAATAACCATGAAAAAGCAACAAAACTTGAAAATGCTTATTTCCTGATTTCCAGTCGATTTTAGACATTTTATGTAGTTTTCATTTTTGCAAAACCACTATTCATATTGAAGTCTAGATGGTTAATATAAGCTAGATGGGTTTTGAAAACATTATATTTATCAAAGCGTTGGGTGTTGAAAACATTATATTTATGAAAGCGTTCATCAAAGCCAAAACCGTTTACAGAAAACACAAACTTACAAAATTTTGCAAATAACCATGAATAACCGACAAAACTTTAAAATGCTTATTTCGTGACTTACAGTCGATTTTAGACACTTTCAGATAGTTTTCATTATTGCATAACCACTATTCATTTTATAGTCTAGATGGTTAATGTAAGCTAGATGGGTGTTGAAAACATATTTATCAAAGAGTTCATCGAAGTCACAAGCGTTTTCAGAGAAAATAACTCACAAAATTTTGCAAATTACCATGAAAAAGCAAAAAAACTTGAAAATGTTTATTTCCTGATTTCCAGTCGATTTTAGACACTTTTAGAGAGTTTTCATTTTTGCAAAACCACTATTCATTTTGAAATCTAGATGGTTAATATAAGTTAGATGTTTGCTGAAAACATTATATTTATCAAAGCGTTCATCGAAGTCACAACCGTTTACAGAATACACAAACTCACAAAATTTGGCAAATTACCATGAAAAAGCAACAAAATTTGAAAATGCTAATTTCGTGATTTGCAGTCGTTTTTTGACACTTTTAGATAGTTTTCATATTTGCAAAACCTCTATTCATAGTGAGGTCTATTGGGCTGATTAAGGCTACATGGTTGATGAAAACGTGATATTTATCAAAGAGTTCACGGAAATCACAACCATTTTCACAAAACTGAAACTCACACAATTTTGAAAATAAACATGAAAAAGCAACAAAATTTGAAAATGCTAATTTTGTGATTTCCAGTCGTTTTTTGTCACTTTTAGTTAGTTTTCCATTTTGCAAAAGCCACTATTCATGTTGAAGTCGAAAGGGTTAATATTGGCTAGATGGTTGATGAAAACCTGATATTCATCAAAGAGTTCGTCGAAGTCATAACCATTTTCACAAAACTGAAACTCACACAATTTTGAAAATAAACATGAAAAACCAAGAAAAGTTGAAAATGCTAATTTCGTGATTTCCAGTCGTTTTTTGACACTTTTAGATAGTTTTCATTTTTGCAAAACCACTATTCATATTGAAGTCTGGATGATTAATATAAGCTAGATGGGTGTTGAAAACATTATATTTATCAAAGAGTTCATCGAAGTCACAAGCGTTTTCAGAAAAAAAACCCAGAAAATTTTGCAAATAACCATGAAAATGCAACAAAACTTGAAAAATGCTTATTTCCTGATTTCCACTCGATTTTAGACACTTTTAGGTAGTTTTCATTTTTGCAAAATCACTATTCATTTTGAAGTCTAGATGATTAATATAAGCTACATGGGTGTTGAAAACATATTTATCAAAGAGTTCATCGAAGTCACAAGCGTTTTCAGAGAAATTAACTCACAAAATTTTGCAAATTGCCATGAAAAAGCAAAAAAACTTGAAAATGCTTATTTCGTAAATTCCAGTCGATTTTAGACACTTTCAGATAGTTTTCATTTTTGCATAACCACTATTCATTTTATAGTCTAGATGGTTAATGTAAGCTAGATGGGTGTTGAAAACATTATATTTATCCAGGAGTTCATCGAAGTCACAAGCGTTTTCAGAATACACAAACTCACACAATTTGGCAACCAACCATGAAAAAGCAACAAAATTTGAAAATGCTTATTTCCTGATTTCCAGTCGATGTTAGACACTTTTAGGTAGTTTTCATTTTTGCAAAATCACTATTCATTTTGAAGTCTAGATGGTTAATATAAGCTAGATGGGTGTTGAAAACATTATATTTATCAAAGCGTTCATCGAAGTCACAACCGTTTTCAGAATACACAAACTCACACAATTTGGCAACTAACCATGAAAAAGCAACAAAATTTGAAAATGCTATTTCGTGATTTCCAGTCGATTTTTGACACTTTTAGATAGTTTTCATTTTTGCAAAACCACTATTCATATTGAAGTCTAGACGGTTAATATAAGCTAGATGGGTGTTGAAAACATTATATTTATCAAAGCGTTCATCGAAGTCACAACCGTTTTCAGAATACACAAACTCACACAATTTGGCAAATAACCATGAAAAAGCAACAAAATTTGAAAATGCTATTTCGTGATTTCCAGTCGTTTTTTGTCACTTTTAGTTAGTTTTCATTTTTGGAAAAGCCACTATTCATGTTGAAGTCAAAAGGGTTAATATTGGCTAGATGGTTGATGAAAACATGATATTCATCAAAGAGTTCATCGAAGTCTTAACCATTTTCACAAAACTGAAACTCACACAATTTTGAAAATAACCATGAAAAAACAAGAAAAGTTGAAAATGCTAATTTCGTGATTTCCAGTCGATTTTTCACACTTTTAGATAGTTTTCATTTTTGCAAAACCACTATTCATATTGAAGTCTAGATGGTTAATATAAGCTAGATGGGTATTGAAAACATTATATTTATCCAGGAGTTCATCGAAGTCACGAGGGTTTTCAGAATACACAAACTCACAAAATTTGGCAAATAACCATGAAAAAGCAACAAAACTTGAAAATGCTTATTTCCTGATTTCCAGTCGATTTTAGACACTTTTAGGTAGTTTTCACTTTTGCAAAACCACTATTCGTTTTGAAGTCTAGATGGTTAATATAAGCTAGATGGGTGTTGAAAACATTATATTTATCAAAGCGTTCATCAAAGCCAAAACCGTTTTCAGAATAGACAAACTCACAAAATTTAGCAAATAACCATGAAAAAGCAACAAAACTTGAAAATGCTTATTTCCTGATTTCCAGTCGATTTTAGACATTTTAGGTAGTTTTCATTTTTGCAAAACCACTATTCATATTGAAGTCTAGATGGTTAATATAAGCTAGATGGGTGTTGAAAACATTATATTTATCAAAGCGTTCATCAAAGCCAAAACCGTTTTCAGAAAACACAAACTCACAAAATTTGGCAAATAACCATGAAAAAGCAACAAAACTTGAAAATGCTTATTTCCTGATTTCCAGTCGATTTTAGACATTTTATGTAGTTTTCATTTTTGCAAAACCACTATTCATATTGAAGTCTAGATGGTTAATATAAGCTAGATGGGTTTTGAAAACATTATATTTATCAAAGCGTTGGGTGTTGAAAACATTATATTTATGAAAGCGTTCATCAAAGCCAAAACCGTTTACAGAAAACACAAACTTACAAAATTTTGCAAATAACCATGAATAACCGACAAAACTTTAAAATGCTTATTTCGTGACTTACAGTCGATTTTAGACACTTTCAGATAGTTTTCATTATTGCATAACCACTATTCATTTTATAGTCTAGATGGTTAATGTAAGCTAGATGGGTGTTGAAAACATATTTATCAAAGAGTTCATCGAAGTCACAAGCGTTTTCAGAGAAAATAACTCACAAAATTTTGCAAATTACCATGAAAAAGCAAAAAAACTTGAAAATGTTTATTTCCTGATTTCCAGTCGATTTTAGACACTTTTAGAGAGTTTTCATTTTTGCAAAACCACTATTCATTTTGAAATCTAGATGGTTAATATAAGTTAGATGTTTGCTGAAAACATTATATTTATCAAAGCGTTCATCGAAGTCACAACCGTTTACAGAATACACAAACTCACAAAATTTGGCAAATTACCATGAAAAAGCAACAAAATTTGAAAATGCTAATTTCGTGATTTGCAGTCGTTTTTTGACACTTTTAGATAGTTTTCATATTTGCAAAACCTCTATTCATAGTGAGGTCTATTGGGCTGATTAAGGCTACATGGTTGATGAAAACGTGATATTTATCAAAGAGTTCACGGAAATCACAACCATTTTCACAAAACTGAAACTCACACAATTTTGAAAATAAACATGAAAAAGCAACAAAATTTGAAAATGCTAATTTTGTGATTTCCAGTCGTTTTTTGTCACTTTTAGTTAGTTTTCCATTTTGCAAAAGCCACTATTCATGTTGAAGTCGAAAGGGTTAATATTGGCTAGATGGTTGATGAAAACCTGATATTCATCAAAGAGTTCGTCGAAGTCATAACCATTTTCACAAAACTGAAACTCACACAATTTTGAAAATAAACATGAAAAACCAAGAAAAGTTGAAAATGCTAATTTCGTGATTTCCAGTCGTTTTTTGACACTTTTAGATAGTTTTCATTTTTGCAAAACCACTATTCATATTGAAGTCTGGATGATTAATATAAGCTAGATGGGTGTTGAAAACATTATATTTATCAAAGAGTTCATCGAAGTCACAAGCGTTTTCAGAAAAAAAACCCAGAAAATTTTGCAAATAACCATGAAAATGCAACAAAACTTGAAAAATGCTTATTTCCTGATTTCCACTCGATTTTAGACACTTTTAGGTAGTTTTCATTTTTGCAAAATCACTATTCATTTTGAAGTCTAGATGATTAATATAAGCTACATGGGTGTTGAAAACATATTTATCAAAGAGTTCATCGAAGTCACAAGCGTTTTCAGAGAAATTAACTCACAAAATTTTGCAAATTGCCATGAAAAAGCAAAAAAACTTGAAAATGCTTATTTCGTAAATTCCAGTCGATTTTAGACACTTTCAGATAGTTTTCATTTTTGCATAACCACTATTCATTTTATAGTCTAGATGGTTAATGTAAGCTAGATGGGTGTTGAAAACATTATATTTATCCAGGAGTTCATCGAAGTCACAAGCGTTTTCAGAATACACAAACTCACACAATTTGGCAACCAACCATGAAAAAGCAACAAAATTTGAAAATGCTTATTTCCTGATTTCCAGTCGATGTTAGACACTTTTAGGTAGTTTTCATTTTTGCAAAATCACTATTCATTTTGAAGTCTAGATGGTTAATATAAGCTAGATGGGTGTTGAAAACATTATATTTATCAAAGCGTTCATCGAAGTCACAACCGTTTTCAGAATACACAAACTCACACAATTTGGCAACTAACCATGAAAAAGCAACAAAATTTGAAAATGCTATTTCGTGATTTCCAGTCGATTTTTGACACTTTTAGATAGTTTTCATTTTTGCAAAACCACTATTCATATTGAAGTCTAGACGGTTAATATAAGCTAGATGGGTGTTGAAAACATTATATTTATCAAAGCGTTCATCGAAGTCACAACCGTTTTCAGAATACACAAACTCACACAATTTGGCAAATAACCATGAAAAAGCAACAAAATTTGAAAATGCTATTTCGTGATTTCCAGTCGTTTTTTGTCACTTTTAGTTAGTTTTCATTTTTGGAAAAGCCACTATTCATGTTGAAGTCAAAAGGGTTAATATTGGCTAGATGGTTGATGAAAACATGATATTCATCAAAGAGTTCATCGAAGTCTTAACCATTTTCACAAAACTGAAACTCACACAATTTTGAAAATAACCATGAAAAAACAAGAAAAGTTGAAAATGCTAATTTCGTGATTTCCAGTCGATTTTTCACACTTTTAGATAGTTTTCATTTTTGCAAAACCACTATTCATATTGAAGTCTAGATGGTTAATATAAGCTAGATGGGTATTGAAAACATTATATTTATCCAGGAGTTCATCGAAGTCACGAGCGTTTTCAGAATACACAAACTCACAAATTTGGCAAATAACCATGAAAAAGGAACAAAACTTGAAAATGCTTATTTCCTGATTTCCAGTCGATTTTAGACACTTTTAGGTAGTTTTCACTTTTGCAAAACCACTATTCGTTTTGAAGTCTAGATGGTTAATATAAGCTAGATGGGTGTTGAAAACATTATATTTATCAAAGCGTTCATCAAAGCCAAAACCGTTTTCAGAATACACAAACTCACAAAATTTAGCAAATAACCATGAAAAGGCAACAAAATTTGAAAATGCTAATTTCGTGATTTCCAGTCGATTTTTGACACTTTTAGATAGTTTTCATTTTTGCAAAACCACTATTCATATTGAAGTCTAGATGGTTAATATAAGCTAGATGGGTATTGAAAACATTATATTTATCCAGGAGTTCATCGAAGTCACGAGCGTTTTCAGAATACACAAACTCACAAAATTTGGCAAATAACCATGAAAAAGCAACAAAACTTGAAAATGCTTATTTCCTGATTTCCAGTCGATTTTAGACACTTTTAGGTAGTTTTCACTTTTCCAAAACCACTATTCGTTTTGAAGTCTAGATGGTTAATATAAGCTAGATGGGTGTTGAAAACATTATATTTATCAAAGCGTTCATCAAAGCCAAAACCGTTTTCAGAATAGACAAACTCACAAAATTTAGCAAATAACCATGAAAAAGCAACAAAACTTGAAAATGCTTATTTCCTGATTTCCAGTCGATTTTAGACATTTTAGGTAGTTTTCATTTTTGCAAAACCACTATTCATATTGAAGTCTAGATGGTTAATATAAGCTAGATGGGTGTTGAAAACATTATATTTATCAAAGCGTTCATCAAAGCCAAAACCGTTTTCAGAAAACACAAACTCACAAAATTTGGCAAATAACCATGAAAAAGCAACAAAACTTGAAAATGCTTATTTCCTGATTTCCAGTCGATTTTAGACATTTTATGTAGTTTTCATTTTTGCAAAACCACTATTCATATTGAAGTCTGGATGATTAATATAAGCTAGATGGGTGTTGAAAACATTATATTTATCAAAGAGTTCATCGAAGTCACAAGCGTTTTCAGAAAAAAAACCCAGAAAATTTTGCAAATAACCATGAAAATGCAACAAAACTTGAAAAATGCTTATTTCCTGATTTCCACTCGATTTTAGACACTTTTAGGTAGTTTTCATTTTTGCAAAATCACTATTCATTTTGAAGTCTAGATGATTAATATAAGCTACATGGGTGTTGAAAACATATTTATCAAAGAGTTCATCGAAGTCACAAGCGTTTTCAGAGAAATTAACTCACAAAATTTTGCAAATTGCCATGAAAAAGCAAAAAAACTTGAAAATGCTTATTTCGTAAATTCCAGTCGATTTTAGACACTTTCAGATAGTTTTCATTTTTGCATAACCACTATTCATTTTATAGTCTAGATGGTTAATGTAAGCTAAGTGGGTGTTGAAAACATTATATTTATCCAGGAGTTCATCGAAGTCACAAGCGTTTTCAGAATACACAAACTCACACAATTTGGCAACCAACCATGAAAAAGCAACAAAATTTGAAAATGCTTATTTCCTGATTTCCAGTCGATGTTAGACACTTTTAGGTAGTTTTCATTTTTGCAAAATCACTATTCATTTTGAAGTCTAGATGGTTAATATAAGCTAGATGGGTGTTGAAAACATTATATTTATCAAAGCGTTCATCGAAGTCACAACCGTTTTCAGAATACACAAACTCACACAATTTGGCAACTAACCATGAAAAAGCAACAAAATTTGAAAATGCTATTTCGTGATTTCCAGTCGATTTTTGACACTTTTAGATAGTTTTCATTTTTGCAAAACCACTATTCATATTGAAGTCTAGACGGTTAATATAAGCTAGATGGGTGTTGAAAACATTATATTTATCAAAGCGTTCATCGAAGTCACAACCGTTTTCAGAATACACAAACTCACACAATTTGGCAAATAACCATGAAAAAGCAACAAAATTTGAAAATGCTATTTCGTGATTTCCAGTCGTTTTTTGTCACTTTTAGTTAGTTTTCATTTTTGGAAAAGCCACTATTCATGTTGAAGTCAAAAGGGTTAATATTGGCTAGATGGTTGATGAAAACATGATATTCATCAAAGAGTTCATCGAAGTCTTAACCATTTTCACAAAACTGAAACTCACACAATTTTGAAAATAACCATGAAAAAACAAGAAAAGTTGAAAATGCTAATTTCGTGATTTCCAGTCGATTTTTCACACTTTTAGATAGTTTTCATTTTTGCAAAACCACTATTCATATTGAAGTCTAGATGGTTAATATAAGCTAGATGGGTATTGAAAACATTATATTTATCCAGGAGTTCATCGAAGTCACGAGCGTTTTCAGAATACACAAACTCACAAATTTGGCAAATAACCATGAAAAAGGAACAAAACTTGAAAATGCTTATTTCCTGATTTCCAGTCGATTTTAGACACTTTTAGGTAGTTTTCACTTTTGCAAAACCACTATTCGTTTTGAAGTCTAGATGGTTAATATAAGCTAGATGGGTGTTGAAAACATTATATTTATCAAAGCGTTCATCAAAGCCAAAACCGTTTTCAGAATACACAAACTCACAAAATTTAGCAAATAACCATGAAAAGGCAACAAAATTTGAAAATGCTAATTTCGTGATTTCCAGTCGATTTTTGACACTTTTAGATAGTTTTCATTTTTGCAAAACCACTATTCATATTGAAGTCTAGATGGTTAATATAAGCTAGATGGGTATTGAAAACATTATATTTATCCAGGAGTTCATCGAAGTCACGAGCGTTTTCAGAATACACAAACTCACAAAATTTGGCAAATAACCATGAAAAAGCAACAAAACTTGAAAATGCTTATTTCCTGATTTCCAGTCGATTTTAGACACTTTTAGGTAGTTTTCACTTTTCCAAAACCACTATTCGTTTTGAAGTCTAGATGGTTAATATAAGCTAGATGGGTGTTGAAAACATTATATTTATCAAAGCGTTCATCAAAGCCAAAACCGTTTTCAGAATACACAAACTCACAAAATTTAGCAAATAACCATGAAAAGGCAACAAAACTTGAAAATGCTTATTTCCTGATTTCCAGTCGATTTTAGACATTTTAGGTAGTTTTCATTTTTGCAAAACCACTATTCATATTGAAGTCTAGATGGTTAATATAAGCTACATGGATGTTGAAAACATTATATTTATCAAAGCGTTGGGTGTTGAAAACATTATATTTATCAAAGCGTTCATCAAAGTCAAAACTGTTTTCAGAAAACACAAACTTACAAAATTTTGCAAATAGCCAAGAAAAAACGACAAAACTTGAAAATGCTTATTTCCTGATTTCCAGTCGATTTTAGACACTTTTAGGTAGTTTTCATGTTTGCAAAACCACTATTCATTTTATAGTCTAGATGATTAATATAAGCTACATGGATGTTGAAAACATTATATTTATCAA